>NW_010400180.1:0-3995 GCF_000710305.1 Buceros rhinoceros silvestris
GGGCTTGCTGGGTGCGTCCTGCCCGCTGCAGCTCACCCGCCCACCCAGTGCCCATCGCCAAGCTGCAGAAGCTAAAACTGCAGCATCTTTATTTTCCATTATCTCCGTTACTGCCTATAATGGGGCTGAGAAGCTGTAATGAAACACCCCTTCTCCTCCACTGGGCACGGGGTGCTCTACACACTCTGGAGGTTGTGGCAATTAACGTTTCTCATTAGGGAAGGGAGAAGGATGCACAAGCGCCCTCATTGTGTCCTGGGGATGATTCAATGCAGACTGGGAGACCTCTCCTTTCACCATTTCCCACTCGTTGTGGCCAGACAAAGGCTGGCGTCTAATTATATTTTCACAATCTGCGCGTATCTTTTAAGAGTCCTGTCAGAAACAAGTATGTCAGCTTTGTTCAGCTTCACTTCAGAGAGCTTTTTAACCTTAGGCAGCGGTTTCTAAACATCCCTCCACAGCCTTCTCCACAGCAGCCCCCACCTATTGTCTGCGGAGCTTCTTTTAAAGATAATAATAGGAATCCCTCTGTTTTGAAACGCCTTCTCCTCTCTCCTCGGCCTCCCTGCAGATCCAGCCTGCCGCTGTGGACTGGAGCCCACGCCGTGTCCGAGCGCCCGGGCTCACCTGCCCTGAGCCGTGGTGATCCAAGGCAGCCCAGAGGGTGGTTCCTGCCGAATTCAGGGGGGACAACCTTGCTTGGGCCAGTCCCTCCCGCTGGGCGCTGGACCTGTTGCCGTCACCGGCTGTGTGTCCTCCCCAGCACACGGCTCTTTGCTTCCTTGGTGTGCTGTCAGGAAAAGAACGTGCTGTCGCTGTTGGGACCAGGGAAATGTTTTGCTGACTTCAAGTGAGGAGGCCTGAGTAAGCTTCGGTGGGGAGGGGAACACAAGCTGGGACCAAGGATGCTGGGCTTGCAGGAAGGCCCATCTCTGGTGGCTGCGAGGGAAGGGTGGCTCTTGAGCAGGGCGCTTGGGGAGCACCCGCACTCCTTGGGCTGTGTGGGTGATGGACACACTAACAGATGACTGCGCGGGCTCTGCACACTCTTCCTCCTCGGGGTGGGAACAATCCTTCTTGTCATCATCGTGCAGCTCCGATGCTGCAAACCCTCCTGCATGTGAGCTCGTGTGGCTGGTGCCCGAAAGCTCTTGCCTGTGCTTACTGCTCGTGATTTACAAGCAGCTCTCCAAGATGTCAGTGGTGCTCCGCCACATTTATGACACTACTGCCCTCCCTCCCGGGTGCCTCGAGTTTTTCTGCGCCCTGTAAAGCCGCTGCAAAGATCCCGCTGACTTTTCGATCTGTGCTGGATGGTCAGAGGTGGAACAGGAGATAAAACCGCGGTGACAGGGCGGCAGCAGAAGACACCAGTTTGCTTGTATGAAGTTCTTGATCCAACACCTGTGAGCGAAAAACGAACCATATGTCAAGCTACGGTGATTGTTCTCTGATTGACATGTTAAGCAGGTCCTTTGTTACACGTTGTACACGCGAACCTTGTAATGAATAAACTGTGTGCAGCCACGTCCCTCGAGGACAGCTATGAGTTTATTGATAAAAAGGAATATTTTCCCCAGCTAAGCCTAAGCGGGAGACAGGTAAATATTTTTCAGCAAATAAAAGGACAGAGGTATATACAAAACCACCTTTCCCGGACCCTGTCGAGTTTTCTGTTCTCCTGCGCTTTCTTTCAAATTGTCCCATTCCAGTTTAAAAGATCATTTGTTCATTTTGTTGTAAATATCTTCTTCTTAATTGGGTGCTGAGTCTAATAATCCTGCCTCGGCTTGTTAACCGTACAATAGCAGTCAGAGTTAATGACCCATTAGTGATTAATTCCTTAAACAGCATCTAATTGCTCACTGTAAAACCTTTTCTTAAAACTGGATTAAATCATCTAGATCCTTAACCACTTCTTTACTCTAACTTTGCTAAGGCTATTAGCCCGTCCTTTCCTGAGTCATCTATTTCTTCTTTCGCTTAGACTGTATTAGCCAGACAGTATTTTTAGTGTCTGCGTTCCACCACTCCGCCACGTCCGAAGTTCTGAGGAAGAACGATACTGATGAAAGGCTGCCGGTGAAAATCGTAAGGACGGGGCTCCTTTGAGAGGAGACAGTCGCAGACAGTGAATGTTGTTACACTAATCACGGGGTACCGCCTTTTGGGAGAGGTGGGCTTGCGGGTTTGTCAGAGGTCACGGCTGCTCGTGGAAGAGCGCAGGCGTTGGTGGGTGAAGCTGTAAATACTTCCTAGGCTTTTCCCGAGAGTCACTTGGTCTCCACTCCGTGTCCTGAATACGGGCGGTCAGGAAGGGCTGCTCCCGGAGACTGTGCAGCTCGGCTCAGCGGCTTTCAGCGGAGCAGGACAGACCCTCTGCCCAGGACCGACCCTCAGCACCTGCTGGCTGGGGTCAGGGGAAGCTGTCGTGCCCTCTGGAGCAGTGGATGCACTGTCACGTTTGCTCCACAGCCACCACAGGTCACAGCCCCCGTGAGATGAAAACACCCAGAGCTCAAGCACAGTTCAAGTGTCAGTTATGAGCCGCTGGTGTTGAGGGCAATAACGTTCCTTCCTCTGCTGAGGGTATGTTGGTCTCTGCCGGCGGGATGGAGGCCTGAAGGACCTTTCTGTCTGCCTCAGCTACATCTGGCAGGGATTTCAAGTAAGAACATTTCGTTACTTACTACTGAAAAACCTCAAGTATCTGTTCGAAGCTCCTGGCTACATCTTTCTCCAGCTCAGTCTGTTGGGATGGCTTGTGAAGTCCAGCTCCAACGGGCATTCAAGCTTCAGCCACAGCGGTTTTGAGCTGGACACTCAGGTTCTTGCTCCTATGGAGTCAGCGTCTTCCTGTGTCACTGATGTCACGGGATATAAATCTTGGGACTTTATCAGCTTACTTCAGTAGTTGGTCAACCACGGAGTCCTCTCATAGAAAGTGGTGGAATAAAACGAACAAAAGAGAGCAGAGGGAAAAGCTGGTTAGACCACGGTCACTCTGGTAACGTTACCAGGTTTTCTGGTAGAACAAACATTGTGCCTCCTCTCTCTGAGCATCTCTGTGTTCTGCACGATGTGAAAATTGGCTGACGTTTGGCAGTCATCCCCCACGGTCACTCTGGTAACGTTATCAGGTTTTCTGGTAGAACAAACATTGTGCCTCCTCTCTCTGAGCATCTCTGTGTTCTGCACGATGTGAAAATTGGCTGACGTTTGGCAGTCATCCCTCTGTCATATGACATTTCTGCCCCACTAAGACCCGTGAAATCAGCGCTGAAATGTTTGGTTCTGCGTAGAAACGCAGTTAAAGTCAGCTAGGCCAGAATGTCGACAAGGGGATGCTTTTAACCAAAGGGCTCCTCAGGAAAACGGGTTCACCAGCAGCCTGCTCCTGCTCAAACGCCGCTGCAGCCCAACTGGCACGGCCGGCAAACCCGCAGCTGGTCAGGGCTTCATAGGTCGTGATGAACTGGCCGTACGTGGCCTTTTCCACAAATCCTTACTCCAGCAGGGCAGAGGGTCTTGGGGGGAGGGAAGGAAACTCCAGCACACCACAAGAGCAGGTTTTTTTTTTCTGAAGTGCCAATCCTAACTCCTGGCAAGATGTCGCACTGTCTTTGGGCAAGGTGGCAATCAGGGACAGAAAGAGAAAGGTAAAACTGAAAAAGGTAAGCATTTTTAAAGTATAAAAACCCTGGGACAGCAATTAAATACCCTGGGTGTTCCCTTTGGCTGCCATAGGTTGGGATGTCCACTGAGATAAGTGAGGTTTACCGTGGAACTCCGAATACCTGCAATGATCACAGGTAATCGCTAGTAGTCTGATTGACTTTATGTCCAGTGGGCATCGCAGCACCTTTTTCTCCACAGGTTTCCCTAAGAAGACCGGCAGGGTCGAAGGAAGGGCTGCGGGGCACGTACACCTTTGCCCACGCGTTATCCTCGCCTCGGTTCTCTGCTGCTCTGGGAGAAAGTCATCCCTGAAC
>NW_010400181.1:0-2099 GCF_000710305.1 Buceros rhinoceros silvestris
GGGGCGGCACCTGGCAGCGTGAATCCAGGCCCCGTGAGTCCCTCAGAAAGCCGGAATCGCTGAAAGGAAGAACCCTTCCCGGTGAAGCTGCTCGGGTGTTTCCTTCCCTCTCTGCCCGGTTCCTGGGGCCCGCTGCAGCCCGCCGGCGAGCTCGTCACTGCCTGCCGCTGCCTCTGGCCGGCACCGCGGCAGCTCCGACCGAATAGGCGGCTTTTAACCAGCGCCTTCATTGCACTGATGTATAAGAAAAGGATAGAGCGAAGATGAAGGATAATTCAAGCCACAAAACAATTTCTGATCTTAACTCTGCTCCCCACAGCAAATGATTGCAGGATCAAATGAAAAAAGCCAGCTGCTAAATTAATGCCAGGCAGACGCGTAGCAGGGCAAGCTAGGCTAACACCGAGGTAAAAAACCTCTTAATTGCAAGACAAGCGTATTTGATCTAGCTTAGTGAGGCCTAACGTACAAACACTGACTTCTCCAACACTGTTTTTAGAATCAAGTTTCAGCCCAGAGGTGTGCTGATGGCACAGCAAGCATTGGCTCCCAGAAATAATTGTTCCATGTGGTTGCTCTCTTTAGACAGAGACTATGGGGAGATGCCGATGCCCTCCAACTGGTGCTTTCAGACTATCCCAGAACCTCGCACACAACCAGTTTCCACTAAACTCTGAATAGTTCTCTTGATGTGAATGCTGACTGAGCAGCAGGCTGGAGTGACTGAGAAGTGACCAAATAGTGGTAATATTCAAAAAGGCAAAAGGAAAGAAGGATTTTCAGTGCCCCAGCAGATTCAGATGGACGGGTAGGCAGCGTGTCAGCTAGATCCCCGTCCCAGCCAAGCATACTTCCACTAAGCGGGACTCTTGTGAGCTTTGCCAAGTGGATGAGTCTGCAGACTGGGGATCCTCACACCAGCCTTTTCGGACAGTTAAAGAGATTGTGTGTGCCTAAAGCAAAGGCAGACCCAGAGCCACTGAGTGCTGCCGGCAGAGCTGTCAGCCCACATGTCTAACTGGAGCACCCAAGGAACTTCCTTAGCATGAAGATACTTGGTCATGCCCTTCCCGTATGTCATTGCTGTGAACTTACTAACTGCAGTAGTGCTAGAGCAGATGACATTAGGTCCAAAGAAGGTTAAAAAAAGCCCTCACTAACAGTTTGCTTGTATTTCTTTTTGTACTCTTACTGCTCTCCTTTTGGATTTCAGACTAATATTCAGTCCAATATTCCCAGTGCAGGAGAGGAGGACAGGGAGGGACTATTTACACACCATGGTCCAAAATGAGTAGAAAATTCTTGAGGCGATACCGAAAGCACCAGAGCCCGTGACATACTGGGGAGAACGCAGTGGTGTCCAAACAGCAGAGAAACGTTTCTTCCCAGCTGTCCGAAGGAGCCTCACACGGGGCTGCGCCGAGGACCTGCAAATCACACATTGGCCGGGATGTAGCGTTACTCAGCAGCGCAGAAAGCGCCTTGTGCGGACAGCCCAGCGTGTCCGCTCTGATGGGCTGCGTTCCTGGAGATTTTCTGGGGTATCTAGAAAATGGCCTAACCCCCAGTATACATGTTAATGGATTCTTGAACAACAGCGAACAACCTTTAATAATGGCCACTCTGTAAGTAGTATTGACGTCGACAGAGAGCGCAACAGCTTAGAAAACGGGGCGGGGGGAAGCGCCATATATGTAAGGAAAAGTGGGGAGTCCTGTCCTTTTCGAACTCCACACGTGCTCTGCTCAGCTAGGAGGAAATTTTGAGAAGCTAACCTAGGGAGTTCAAACTCCTTCGTGTCCGATGATCTCTAAAACTGCAGGATGTGGCAGGAAGTGAGGCCAAATAGCTTTAATGCGTGAAGTCAAGTGCAGACCAGATGCTACGCTTCTCCCTGCACCCGTTTTATTTCTCACTAGTATTTTCTCAATAAAACTCCACTGCTTATCGCAGTACAACGTCATACTCAACTGGTACAAGATGCTGTGTTTAGTTTCTTGTAACTTGTTTTCACTGTGTTACACTGCCTCTGGAAGCGTTCACACTCTGTGTGAGGTGTTCTGCAGCAGGATTCCCTGCGTTCGAACATTACCCTGCTC
>NW_010400181.1:2205-5681 GCF_000710305.1 Buceros rhinoceros silvestris
AACACTCTTTGGCATCGCGCTTTTGAAGGGGCCTGAGCCCAAAACAGGTCTTGCCATTTTTCTCTGATTGCCTTAATGAAGAGTTTTGACCTAAATCCGGTAGCACAGCATGGCCTGCTGTTATCTATTCTATCTTCCTCTAAGCTGCTGGTTTTGTTAACTTTGAATTACCAGGCTTGAAGGTTTTGAGAATTTTCTGCTCCCACTGATAGCAATAGAAAATGAGGACAGCAAGCACTAGGCTAATCCAACTCTGAGTTTCACAAAAAGCCCCAATCTTTTCCTTCTATCCTCACCCCTCAGTCACTTGGAGGTATAGGCACAGACTCTCAGCTGTAACGCATCTTCCTTAGGTAACGCAGACAGAAGAGTCCATCTGGAGACCCTCTGGCAAAGCGGAAAACCTCCACGTGGTTTAGCACTAAGCCCGCTGACTTCGCCTCTGCTCTGCCTCCCTGCCAAGTTGTACGTACCAGATTTGAAGAGCCTGTGTGAAGAGACACGCCTTACCAGGATGATAAAGGCTGGTGTGACACCGTGGGTCTCTCAGCAAAGCAAGGGTGTGCCACCACCTCAACACCGGCCAGCTTTGGAGTCTCACTGTCAAGAATCCTTTAAGGCTCTACAGCCTTTGAGTGAGACAAACACCAAAGGCTCTGAAACACCCGACCTTAAAGCAAAGTGCTTATGCGGTGGGCAGTAGCTTTTATACTGTTCTGCAGCGGCGTGGGCCACCGTCAGGTGTCGTATACTGTGGTCAGCAGCATGTGGAAACATCAGGTATTTGCAAATCGTGGGGCTTCACCAGTATTTCTTAAAACTGTTTAAAAAAATAAATCTACAGGCATTTTGAAACAACTTAATCACTTCTGGCAGTCCTCCTCCGCTTCTGTGAGTGCTTTTGTGGATCCTGATGTCTCAGCAGTGTTTAACAAATGTTATTATGGCTACTCCTTCTTGTAGTTCTGGACTTTGATCTCACTTGCTTTTCTAGCTCATGGACGCGGCAAAATTCTACAGTGACGTGCCTGTAAATTGAACATTTCCACTGAAATCAAAATGATGGGTAATGTTTTTAGCAAATGGCGTCTAAGATCTGGGTGATAGGAAACAAGTAATGCCTATTATCATTCCCCTGATAACGGGTGGTCAGTTCTGTCTTTCTTCCTATTAAATATCATTTATAACTGTTACAGACCCAAACTGAAGCTTTCAGGCTAAGACTGTAGGAAAGGGCTTTAGGAAGCAGCAGTGCAAGGAAACTCCTCTGTTTTCTGTGTTCGGATTTATTGTGAAACAATAGAATGTTCCATTAAGCCAATGGATTCCAAGTATTCCATCTGGATTCCAAAGGACAAAAGATTGTAACTTTTGTAAAGACTTCTGGATCTAAAGATGTTTAATCTGATGGGAAATAATTATCAGACAAAAGCAAAAATTGTCAAAAAGGACTGTAATTTATATTTGTGCTAGATAAAATGAAGAAAAATAGCACAGCAGCAATTCAGTTTTATCTATGCTTATACTCTCAGTATAGGAAAGATTAAAAAAAAAACCAAACCCAAATTCTTTCTGAATTTGAAAAGATGATAAATAAAGGGAATGTTAGGTATAGAGAAAAATCAAGCTCTGCTTTCTCTCTCTTCAGTTGCCGCTTCATTTATCTGAGAATGAAGAGCCAGCGTTTTTATTCCCCGCTGGCTTGAAGCATTCACACAGCAGATGGCAGCAAGGAAACTCGTCACTTTAACCAGTCCTTGGCAAAAGGGGTGGTGGCCGCAGTCTTTCTCTTGCTGCAGCGAGTTGTTCCTGCAGATTCCCCGCCCACACACATTTTCTGTTTGGTACAGCAGTTCTCAGATTATTATTATTCGCTTATGAAATAAGGTAACACCTGCGTGATTACAGGGTATTGTGCCCCATTTCGGTGCGGCGCTGACCCTACCAAGGCTCACCAGTAAGGTGCTGTGCTAGGGCAGGCAGACCTGGCCGAACACCGGCCCCTTCCCCCAAAGGAAAAGGTGCCTAAGTGCATTCCCAAAGCTTGACGGTGAGATTAAAATCTTGCCTGAGTTGTTGGGTTTTTTCTAAACTAAGGTCATGGGTGCGTGAATTCTCCAAAAACTTCTCTAAGAAACATTATTCAGGAACAAATCTTTAAACACGTAAGATGTCTGGACCAGGAGAAAAAGTAGCATTGAAAAAGTGGGTCTTCAGTCACTGAGATCGGTGTGTTTATCATCAGCTCTGCTTGAACTACGGTTCAGGAATTTGTTACTCTCATCTTCCGCAGTTTAGTTAAAGATGATGTACTTTTTCTCACTACACAGGAGCCCTGAATCTGTTGTGGTCACACCAGCAGCCAGTTGTGCCGTGCCCATGTTCTCCTCGTCACAAGCTAACAGACAGGACCGGAGTGGTGCTCCTCCAGTTCGCCCAGGAGGGCTGGCCCTGCCCTCCAAGCGGCAGCTCATGGGGCCCTGTGCAGCACCACAGCTGCGTGACTGCATTTTTTTTTCCCCTGGCACACCCCCCCCCCACCGTAAAAGGAATACCACTCTGCCTCAGTTCCTGCATTTTCCTGCGTACTCAGGCTGCGTCGCCTGGGGACTGTTTACTTGCAATCACACAGAACGTGGAAGGGTTTTACAGTGCCACATAAGGCAGCGGTACTGCCTTCGTTTGGGAAGTTGCATGCAGTCTGACACAGTTCCGAAAAACAATCGGATGGGAGTTTGGGAAATATTTTGCATGTCAAGGAAAGGAAGGCTGAGAAGACCATGCTGTGGTTACAGACCAGCCAAAGGGCACAGACATTTCTTTTTCTTCTTTCCAAAAAATATTAGTTTTAAGGCTGAGAAGACCATGCTGTGGTTACAGCCCAGCCAAAGGGCACAGACATTTCTTTTTCTTCTTTCCAAAAAATATTAGTTTTGGAACTCCAGTTTCTCAGTGGTGATTTCCTCATACTTTTAATTCAGGGCCTACTTTAAACCTCTTGGGACTCACAGGAAAAATAATTGTCACCAGCTGAAAGTAAGTAACGAAGGAACATCTGTGAAATACATCAGTATAAAAAAAAAAGAAAACACCAACGCTCTGTAAAAGAAAAAAAAAAGAACCCATAAAGAATTATTTCCTGTTTTTCCTGAAGTTATTCTCCAGGCAACAATCTCTTCTGGTGGAAAACAGAGCACAGAGAGAACTGTAACAGTTTTGCCCCTGAGAATGGCTTCACATTTATCATGCCGGGTATCACTTTTTTACCCTCTCCAGCTTTCCTCCCCACTCAGAGGGCAGAGGTACGATATACCACGGAAGACGATGGCTCGTATAATAACCTCGACCCACACAATGCAGTAGGTACCAGGCAGCATCAGCATCTTGGACTATTTCAAGTATGTCTTTTTACACTGAAGTATGTTGCTTCAAAACAAAGTAACAAAGCACAGAAGGTGTAAAACAAACACCACCCC
>NW_010400182.1:0-2760 GCF_000710305.1 Buceros rhinoceros silvestris
GACTGGAGGAGCTGCAAGGGCTTTTCCAACCTCAACCATTCTGTGATTTGATCAAATAAGAAATCAGGGCCCAGCAAAGCAGCTCTGGTGATGGGCAGAGGTGTCAGTGCCACCAAAGTCAGTCTCAGGCAGGGTGATGGCACATCACCTCTTCATTTTATTATCAGCTACTCGAGTCAAGAAATCTGGCCCCTGTGGCTGCTGGACGCCAGCACTGGGAGCTGCAGCTCAGCAGGTGCTGGGAGCCCTGTTGGTCCCGAGGGAGCTGCGGGGCACGGGGACACCCCCCACCCTGGTCCTTGTGCAGCACCTTGGTGGGGTTCTGGTCAGGTGGGAGATGGGGGGGTGGGGCTGCTTGGGGCTGCGGTTCTGGTGCTCGGCAGATGGGCTTGGCCTCTCTCCAGCTGCTGCTGGGCTACGGCTTGGGCCAGGGGTAGGGTTAGGGCTAAGGTTAGGATTAGAGTAGGGCTGCAGCTAAGCTTAGGTCTAATTTAAGGGCTAGTGCTAAGGTTAGGGTTAGGGTTGGGGCTAAGTTTAGATTTAGAGCCAAGGTTAGCCTTAGGGTTAAGGCTAAGGTTAGTTTTGGTGTTAAGGCTGGGGTTAAGCTTAGGGTTAGGGTAAGGCTAGGTCTAAGGTTAGGTTTAGGGTTAAGGCTAATCCTAAGCTTGTGGTTAGGTTTAGGGCTAGGGCTAGTGTTAAGATTACTGTTAGGGTTACCTTTAGGGTTAAAGCTAGGGTTAGGGTTAGAGCTAGGGTTAGGGTTTAGGCTAAGCTTAGGTTCAGGTTTAGAGCTAGGGCTACAGTTAGCACGAGGGTTAAGGCTAAGGTTAGTTTTAGAGTTAGGGCTAGGTCTAAGGTTAGCACTAGGGTTAAGGCTAAGGTTAGGTTTAGGTTTAGGTCTAGAGCTAAGTTTAGGTTTAGGTCTATGACTAGGCTAAGGGTTGGGTTTCCCAGGTGAGGGGTCCTGAGGACCCTGCCCCTGCATGTTCTTCTCTCGTGGATGAGCCCAGGCACAGCTGGGACCTGCCACGTGGAGTGGCTCCACCTCCCCCCCTTCCTGGCCTCCCCCGGCGGTGGGAGCAGTGCTAAGTCAGCCAGTGCTCGGGGGTGAGACCCCCCAGACTTGAATGTTTTCCTAATGCCTGTGTGAGGAGTGATGGTGCCGAGCTGGGGACACTTGCGACAGCAGATTGGGAGGTGTGACAAGTGGCAGTGAGCCCAAGGGCTGGATCTGGGGCTACCTCGGTGTCAGACACCGGGGTTATGGGCTTCTGGCTGTGCTGCCTTTGCTCACAGGGGCTTCTGTTTGCGTCAGCCCATGCCTGGAGCTGCCTGCACTGATGGCAGAGCCCAGCAGCTGCTTGCGTGCCATCACCTCCACCACCTCCATCCTTCAGCTGTGGGGTGTCCTGGGAGTCCCTCGGGGAGAAGGCACTGGGGCAGGCTCAGCAGGTGAGCCAGGAGCGTGGTGACCTTTGCTAATGACATTCTTTACTCTTTAATTTCCTCTGGTTCCCTCCAGTGCTCTGTGCCGGCAGATGCTTGAGCTCTTCCTTAATGACAGGGTGTCTTCCAAGCCCGGTATCTCCTGCTTGCACTGTGGGCGCTACCGCACTGCCATACCCCTGGAATGGTGGGTTTGGGCTTGGTCTGGTCATGCATGTGGACTCCTCGGTGCTGTGCCCACCCCCAGGAAGCCATGAGATGCTCATGGGGGATTTCACAAGGGCAATGCTCAGGGCTGGCTGAGCTCCTGCCACAAAGGAACCCCCAGTCCAGCTGCTGAGGGTCGAGCATCCCCTAAAATAAGCGCAAGGGCACTACGGTGCCCTTTGGCTGCTGATTTCCCTTGGTGAAAAAAGGGATGGGACTGGAGGCAGCTGCAGATCCAAGCAAGATTCCACTCTGGAGGATGCTGCGAGCAAAGACGGTGCTTATGATGGGAGCTGGGGTTGCTGCATCCCCAGGAGTGCTTGAAGTGGGGGTTGCTGTTGGGGCTGGCTGTCCCCAGGTAAATGCCACCACTGGGTACAGCTGTGGCTCCCTGCCAGGCACCCGGTTCCCATTCTGCCCATGCCAGATGGACAGGGTACCCCTGGGGCTGCCCAGCTGCCTGCGGCCCCCAGGGAGAGCTGGAGTGGGGTGTGTGCTGTGCCATGGGCTCAGTGGAGAGAACACCGGGGCCAGCGGCTCCGCACAGCTCCCGAACCCCAGGCAGGGCAATGCCAGGGCCATGTGGTGGCCCCCCCAAGTCTAGCCATGACCATTCCCCCCCTCTCTTCATGGAGCCGGAGGTGGCTGTGCTGCTCCCATGGGAACGTGGGGATGGAGAGGGGGTCTCTTCCCCTGGGAATAACGTGGGAGCCAGCTCCTGGAGTGCATGGGTGGGCTGCAGCTCTTTTGGTGAGGATGGAGGGTCTCTGTGAAGGTGGGGGCTTGGCAGGGGCCCTGGGGACCCACCCCCCTCACCGTGCTGGCAGGGAGATGGGACAGCAGGTCTGTGGGCAGCTTGGTGAGCAGTGCCAAGCCAGTATCGCTCACACACGGGAGCTAGGGAGCAAGCCCCATGGTCAAGCTGAGCATGCGGAGAGCCTGTGCTGGGCAGGGGACACCCCGGCTGCGTCCCCCCCTCCCGTCCCTCCTACAATCCCCAAACCTGCAGCCACAGCAGAGAGGCTCAGGGACCACTGTGCTACCCTGGGGACCCCAATTCATTCCTCGGTCACATCCTGGCACCATTGCTCCCGCACCGCAGTGAGC
>NW_010400182.1:2927-4285 GCF_000710305.1 Buceros rhinoceros silvestris
GGTTGGAGACACTTGTTGGGTGGCAGCAGGCTGCCAGCCCTCCCACAAGTGCCCTGCCCGGGCATGGCATGGCAGAGAGAACTGGAAAGACCTGTGTCCCTGCTGCAAGGGACCGTGGTGGGGCTGGGGTCTCTCCTTTGCCACTGCTGCCCACGTCACCTCCCGAGGGAGACATGGGGAGAGGAAGATGGGGGGAAGTGCCAGTTCCTCGCAGTGGAGCCTTGGTCAGATGTGAAAACCACTTCATCGCTTGATGAAGGACCAAGATGCGCTGCCATTCCTTGGGACATTGTGACAACCGACCCCAATCCCAGGGAGTTAAATGTGCCCCTGCACCACTCTGCCAGCCCCATCCCTCCTCCTGTGGCTATGCCAGCCTCGGTGCCCATGTCCCCGCTGCCAGCCCCTGTCCCCAACTGCCTCCTCTCTCCTCTCAGGGTTTTGCAACTTAAAAACTAGGCTCAGCTCAGCTAAGCATCTCTCCTCCGATGGTCCAGGGGAAGCAGGGCCTGGGGAGTGGCACCGTAGTCACACGTGGAGGTTCTGGTCAGAAATCCAGGGTGTTGTAGCCTGAGAGAGGATCCCTGTTCCTGGGTAGGGGTGTGGGGTTTGGGTTGCCGGGGTCCTGCGCTGTTCCCATGGGATTTTGCCCATGGTGGTGGGTGAAGGGGACCACAAATGTGGGGTTGAGCTTGGTTTGGTGCTGGGGAGGGATGAGCAGCAGGGCCGATCGTGTGTCGGGATGGGCAGGATTAGGGAGGGGGCTTGGGGAAGGGAAAAAAAAAGCCAGGAAAGGGTAAAACCAGCAAGCAGCACTGGAAGGTAACAGGCACACTCTAAACCGCCGCCTCCAGCTGCTTTTCTTTGTTCCTCTGGTTATCAACTGAACCTACGAATGGAAAGATGAGCTGGCAGAGTCTGTAACGCCACATTTATCCAAGGTCAGATCCCTGGAGAGTCAGGGTAACCGTGTGTTCTCTCTCCCCACCTCACCGTGGTGCCTGTCTGGTTTGGTGCCTGGGCTGTGGCTTGGGCACGGCTCCCTTGGGGTGCTGCTGGCCTTGCCTGGACCTCCCCAAAGTGGTGGCACTCCCACTTTCCTGGGCATCTGCAGGCTCCCAGGGCTGATGTGCAGCAGGGATGAGGATCTGCAGGCTCCCAGGATACTGTGCAATGGGGATCTGCAGGCTCCCAGGGCACTCTGCCACGGGCATCTGCAGGTTCCCAGGGCTGATGTGCAGCAGGGATGGGGATCTGCAGGCTCCCAAGACACCATGCAACAGCCATCTGCAGGCTCCCAGGGCTGCCAGCTCTCCAGCTCCATCAGACAGGGCCAGGTTACATTCCTGCAGCTCCTG
>NW_010400182.1:4449-5591 GCF_000710305.1 Buceros rhinoceros silvestris
AGGGAGCTGCTTTCCCAGCCTGGCAGCGCAGGCAGCTGCCTGCACGCGACAGGGCCGGGCGGTACGCGGGGCAGCACATTTGCCATGCAAACAGAGCTCAGCCCTTCCGCAGCCTTATCGAGGGCACTTAGGGATTGGAGAGCAAATAAATCGCGCCCAGCAAAGCGGCGGTGACACCATTCCCCGTCCCTCCTGCCAGCTGCTGTGTCACCGCCCGGCATCCTGCAGCACCTGCACATTAATATGCGGGTCTGTAATTACCCGGAGCTAACGAGGGCTCCAAATCAAACCCTGGGAGCTCAGCAGGTTGACACCATTCCCCGTCCCTCCTGCCAGCTGCTGTGTCACCGCCCGGCATCCTGCAGCACCTGCACATTAATATGCGGGTCTGTAATTACCCGGAGCTAACGAGGGCTCCAAATCAAACCCGGGGAGCTCAGCAGCCTGTGGGTGAGCCTTAACCATGGGGCACCCCGTGCCTGTGCCATGATCCATCCTTTGGTGAAATACTTCAGTGGTTGCATCAAACGGGCAATTTTCTGTGGCTGCTCAAGGCCGGGGGAGATGGAATCCGAGACGGGAGGTGCCAGCGTGGGGGTCTGGCTCCTTCTGGGGGCTCTTTGAGGTCTCGAGGATTTGTGAGAGCCTGAAGCTCCCTGTCCAGCCATGCTGCTCTGCCAGCCCGCAACCCCCCCGGGTTGCCACTTGCTTTGCTCCAGGCTCTGAAGCCCCCTCGGCATCTCCCATCCCACACCCCCACCGTGGTCTCTGTCCCCCTTATCAGCAGGGACTTTGTCAGGCGGGGGGCAGACATGATCCCCTGCCCCCGTCTCTCTGGCTCCAGCTCTCTTCTTCCTCACCTTCCCACTTATTGGACACCGGAGTCACTACTGTCACCCCATGGGGACGCCCTGCCCAGGACCTCCATGCCACTGAGACCCAACCACCCTCCAGGTTTCCAGCTCCTCTGAAGTCACCAGAGTCACTTGTGCACTTATGGGCCACTAAGTGCTGTAATTACAGCTCTGCTTTAATTAGCATAATTGCGTTTCTACACAAATAAAACATTTGGGTAGTTAATTCCTCGGCTGCAGCTCCAAGGGTGAGATTTCCCCACCTTTCTTGCTGTGGTGGCAGGGGAG
>NW_010400182.1:5729-6155 GCF_000710305.1 Buceros rhinoceros silvestris
CCAGTCCCAACCAGGGCCTGAGCTGGAGCTCCCCAATGCCCCCCTCCCTGAGGGGGGCTGTGGGTTCCCTTGGCTTGTTAGGACACAGCACTGGGCTTGCTGGGACGTGACACCGGGATTTCTGGGTCATAGCATCGGGTTTGCTGGAGTACGACACTGGGTTTTCTGAGGTGCCATACTGGGCTTACTGGAGTGAAGCACTGGGATTGCTAGCACAGGGCACTGAGCTTGCTGGGATGTAGCACTGGTCCTGGTGGAACACAACACTCGCTTTGTTGGGACATGGCATTGGAATTGCTGGGGCACCATACTGGGCTTGCTTGGAATCAGCACTGGGTTTACTGGGACATAGCACTGGGCTTCCTGGGGTACTGTGCTGGGCTTACTGGGGCACAGCACTGAGATTTCTGGAACACAGCACTGGGT
>NW_010400183.1:0-204 GCF_000710305.1 Buceros rhinoceros silvestris
TGGGACGGGGTGCCGGGGGCTGCCTCTGCGCCCGCCGCCCCTGCCTTGATGCTGGGCACGGGCTCGTTGCTAATGCACATCATCTCGGGTCGCCCCCCGGGGGCTGCAGAGTTGCCGTCTCCCTGGTCCTGCGGGTGTCCCCTTTCCCTGCACGGGAGGCTGCGGAGGTCCCATCGTGTCCCCTTTCCCTGCACGGGAGGCTGC
>NW_010400183.1:515-746 GCF_000710305.1 Buceros rhinoceros silvestris
TGCGGGTCCCAGCGTGCCCCTCCCTGGCCCTGGGGCTGTGTAGATACCACTGCATTCCCCTTCCTGGCTGCAGAAGTCCCATTTGTCCCGCTCAGCCAGGGCTGGTCCCTTCTCAACCCTCCTCCCCGGCCCGTACAGTGTCTTTTGACCAACCTCTTAAAACCAGCTTTTTTTTCACCGGGTGGCAATGGGGAAGTGAGACTTGCTGGGTGGTGCCTGCTTGGCGGGGAG
>NW_010400184.1:0-4314 GCF_000710305.1 Buceros rhinoceros silvestris
GTCCCTGCGCCCCGCGGGTGCAACTCGGTACCTCGGCGTGGGGGGATCCCAGCCTTCAGAAACGTGGGTCACGACGCGGCAGCAACCCTGCCCCAGTGCCCCGCATGTTGCCAAGACACAGAGAGCTTCCTACGTTCCAGTTTTTTCACACTAAAAATACTCGTTCTGCTTTCGGAACTCTAAGGCGCTCTCTCACCATGATTAGGTTATCATACATGTTATCAAGAGCAAGATCTGTTTTCAGAAGAGGTTTTCACAAAATCAGTCACCTGGATCACAAGCTACTCCCTGACTGGTATTCACATGTGCTTCTGTTAAGGCTTTTAAATCTTGTTTCTAACTTCTTCAGGTTCAGAGGTAAACAACAGAAGAAGGCTCCTCAGTGTAGTGTTTCTTTGTCTGTGGTATTATTTATAGAGCTCGACAAGAGGCAAGGGTTTTCTTTTAGAAAACAAAGCTAGATATGGCAGTTAACCCTATGCCTCGAGATTATTTCTGGCATTCTGTATCGTCTTTAGCAATAGCAGAACTGAACGATCAGGGACTTTATTATTATTAAATTATTCTGTTAGGGAATTTGAGGCATCTGCTTGCATTATTAAAGCCAACAAGGCATTACTGCAGAGTGGAGAACTGTTTCTGATAGGCATTGATGTCCTCTCATCGTATGGAAGTTGTAAAGAAGTCTATTTTAAACCTATGGCCCATAAAATCTCACGTTCCTCGCCTGAAGGACAGATATCTTGAGGATTTAAATAAATATTTTTCATTTATTAGCATAAAAACAGAGAGACAGAAGGTAAGTTTCTCCCAGTAAATGTCACAGACATTTATTAGGTGTTAACCATCCACTGAGTCTAGGTAATACGACCATAAGGCTTACACGGGGGAGAAAAGGCATTTAGATTCTTTGTTTCCTTCTTCTAAGTGACATAGTTAAATACCATAAACCACTATAAAACAACCATAAAATACAACTGAAATTTCTGCTACTTAATTACTTTCTACCTATGCAGATTTAATTACATCCCAGAAATACATGATTGCTGCAAATTTGATTATACAGGTTTTCTCCTGAACAGACCTCATGCTCATCTTTTATAATCACACTAGTGCCCAGGTAAAAAAGTCCTTCTGAAGGAAGTTTTTTGTATGATTCATAATCTAGAAACTGCACAAAGCCATTAGTCAATAAGCTGTTAGCATTCTAAACGTATCACTTGCCATGACTATGGAAACAACCTATCATTACTTAGCATCATACACTCCCTTTTATCTCCTCTCACTAGAAGTCTTCATGTAGTCCAACTACTACATCTAATCACAAAGAAAATAAAGATTCCTATAAATAGGCACATGGATCTAATCCCAAAAGGAAACTGTTGGGAATAACATTCAAAGTAAGCCTCTGTTTTTTACAAGTTGCATCTTAAATTCTTCATGGGAACTCTAGCTACAGTGACAGTATTTTTTTTCTCTCCATACAAATAGCTTTGTACGCAGAACAGGGAAAGCTCTGCTAAAGCATATCTGAAGTACAATGAAGCTCAGTGTGCTGTGATAAGTCATATATCTTGTAATAACACTTAGAAACAGTTAAATCTTCTGTTCTTAACATGGAATGCGCATACACATTTCTGTCCTCCCCAAAGGTTATAGTTTTTGGCTGTATACCTCAGGCAGAAGCAAGCACTCACACTCAACTTTGTGACAATTCAAATTTCTTCTGTTCCGCTTTTTGGGAACTACTCCATGTTCTTCCTCAGTTATCAATAGTAAGGGATGATTTAAACATCCTTGTTTAACATGTTAAACAAACATCTTTCTGTAATTCTTACTGCTTCTCTCCATAGTCTTCAGCACAACTTTTAAAAGTCTCATCCTGAATCCCATCATCCTACACTGATATTTGCGCTCCTCCAGACCTACCAGCCAGTAGTGGTGAGGGGAAGAGCCGGTGGACTCCGACAGCACTGAGGGTACAATAGCTGCAGGTTTGGCTGAAGTGGAGCCCAGCCACTGCCTCCCCACTTTCTCAGTAGTGTGTGTATCCTACTGGAGGCCAAGGTGCCTGCTGCGTTTTGGTTGTTCAAAAATAAAACCTTTTTCTCCCATCTTCAGTTCTTAATGATATTTTAAACATACTAGAACCATTCTTTAATCCTAGCACAGCTTGCAAAATGCAACTGCTCTACAACAATGAAGCATTATAACACTTTGTAAGAGAGAAAACCAGCTGCTTAAGAAAGCCAGGCTCCCTTTATGCTTTGGAAGTAAATATATCTATCTTGAATTTCCTCATATCTGCCGTTCCCCCAAAATGTGTTCACTAAGAGCTTGTTCCCAGTCTTCAAATATGCCTTGGATGTTATTTGGTTAAAAAAAACTCAAAAAACCCACCACAAACCCTAGGTTAAATTCTGACTGTACACAAGTTTTGGACTATTTCAGTTATTATATTGAATTAATTTAAAGAGAGAAAAAGAGAACTTCTGTCGTTTCTGTCCTGATGATTCAACAAGCAGCCAGGGCTAGGACAAATTACTGCTACTTCTGAAAAGTCGACATTCCCAGCCTTCCAATGAGGTACAGAATTATTTCCAACTCTGGCAGGTTGCAAGAATGTGGAGTACTGTGATTAACTTCCTGCCATTCTGCTCAGCCCCCTCATTTGCATTTTGGCATGATTTTAACAGCTAATTTCTCACAAACAAGTAGTGTTAGGAAGTAATGCTTCCTTCCACAAAAAACCTAGAAGTTGTGGCCTCCTGTTTCCAACACTGAAACATAACAATGGCCCAAAAAGCTAAAAATACGCAGAGAAAAAAAGATAATTTAAAAATATGTTAATACTTTCATGATTTGTCCACTGAAGCCAAAAGTGCTGACTACAGAGGTTACAATGACCCTGACAGAGACAGTATTATGTGTAAGTCAGAATTTCATTTTTAACTTAAAACCAGGATCTACTCCAAGCTGCACTCGAATAAAGCTAAGCACCAAAGAGCTTGTACCCCCGAGCAGTTCAGCAGAAGTAACTCAAGTAACTGCAGAGCAGGATTCAAAAAGCTGCTGTTTTACAAACAAGGAAAGTGTTGGTTAGTTTGTGTTGTCTTGCTAGTAATACATATACAAACTTAACATTCAAAATGCACTGCTCAGAGTAGCATAACTACAAAAACAGTAACTCAGTTTTCTGAAGAAAATTTTTGAGAACAAGTTGGTTATAATTATGTTGATATTAACAGAAAAGTTCAGCGTATAAATCAGGTATGAAGCTGTAGCCAGAGCACAGAATAACACCAGACTGAAGCTAAAGGAGCTATTGAATTATGCATTCCTATTTAATGAAAAAGCTGATTTTCAGCACCTTCCCTAAGGTTTAATTCACAGAGAGAGATTAGACAGAAAAATTACCCCCAAAATGAAACTTTATAAGCTATTCATCATTTATGAACCTATCAGAAATTCACAATGTAATTCATTGCAGGAATGGTGAAGAGAGCTGATAAACATCTGCAATTAAAACAAAAAATGTATATACTCTTGTACACGTTGTTTCTGTACAAAACAGGTCACACATGTAGCGATGGCCATGCTTACCCGGACTGAGAACAAGGCTTATTTACAGTGCCTTGGATTCAGTGGGGTTCTAGGGGTTCTAGCATTGCAAACAAGCTTGCTGCTTTTCTGCCTTATATACTCCACATTTTTTCTTAATTATGAAGCACTTACAGTCTTGGACAACTTAATTAGCTTGCTACCTCTGTTGATGTATGATTGACCACTGCTGCCTCGAATACTGGAAGTGATTGGGGTGGGGGAGTGTAAATTTTTCAACAAAAAAGCAACAGGTAACTACATGAAAAAATCCCACATTTCTTTTAGCTTATCTTCAATGCTTTGCTCCATTTTCTGTTATTACAAAGCTGACCCGCTATGCAGCAGGAAAGGACTGCCAATATATTAACAATGCACTTCACAAAGCCTCCTTCTCTAGCATATGATAAAATCCATGAACACAGAGAAGTCTTTCTTTAAGGGACTGAGTGAGGAGCTAGGAAAAAAAAATCGTTTATATTGTGTACACAAATTGTTGTCAGACATGACAGAAGACAACAGAACTTTCAATATTAATCTCATAAAAGACATTCCTGAAAAGATTTTCACTGGAAAATACACTATATTGATGATAAAGAAGAAAAAGTAAAAAGTTTGATACAATCCGATGTATTTTTATGTCAGAAGTATCACTATCCAAGTGTTCCAGGATTAAGTAATATCTGGGAAAGATGTGTTCAGAATAGTCACGTT
>NW_010400184.1:4418-10112 GCF_000710305.1 Buceros rhinoceros silvestris
TCAGCAGGATGAGTTCTGTCAACTACAGGGAAACCATCTGAACTTTAAGCTGTGCATATGTGTAATAAGGTTTTTGGAATCCCTCATCAACATGGTTTGCACATGCAGCCTTCTCATCAGTCTCTTGCTGCACACAGCTTGGAGACAACAAAAGGTCTTCCATATAAAAAAGAAAGCTCCTATTTTAGAAAGGAAAGATATAATTCTTCTGGCAGAAGTTTTGCGGGCAGACATGCCCAGGAATGGATTATAAGTAACAGGATGTGGAGCAGCTGGTAAAGTAAAGCAGCCCACAGCTGCTTATACATGTCTAATGGAGGAAGGGATGAGAAATGTTAAATGTTTTGAGCAAACCTAGAGGGCTCTGTCACAGATTCATCCAAGCATGAATTGTTCTGCAGATGATTTTGATCAAAGGGGCATGGGAGACTGCATTTGGCTCCTGAATCAGTTAACCTGGTTTCTCTGCAGAGATAGACTCCCAATTTGTTTCTTCAGCAATCTTAAAGAGAGGAATCCCTACTGGAAACAGCTGGAGTGAGATGAAACTGTTTTATCTGAGAACAGACCTGAGTGCATTCAGATATCCTGCTGGCATGCTAATGGCTAGCAAGATTTGGATCTTAGAAAGGCTCTAGAGTCCCTGTTAATAGCTGGTGAAGCCCAATTCTGCTATCAAGCTTTTGTGAGGAGGATTAAAAATGGGTTGGCAGCTCCACTAGCATGCTGTGGATAAGACTTTCTAACAGCTAAAATATGTCTTGCCTGATGCACACCTTCATCTCTGTCACTTTATTCTGTGGCAATGCTGCAGTATAATCCAATATTAGGAAATCACCAGAGCTGTTAATAGACTTAGAGGCAGGCACTTTAACTGCTCTTTGATACTTTCTTTACCCATCTGCAAATGTCCTGTTGAGACTACAAGAGATTAGGGAACATATACAGACTACAAACTATAAGAGCATGCGGGATTCAAAAACTGCTGTGTTTTCATCCTCAGCAATCGAATTGCTCGCCTAAAAAAGGCAGCAATAGATGCAATCCAGTATTCCTTTTATCAATTTGGAAATGTCACCAAACACTAATAAGAAAGAGAAAAATCTCATTCCCTGGAATTTACAGTTTGTATATGTGAGCTAAAAATGTCTTGAATCAGAAATGCACTTAATTAGTTTTCTGAAAGAAAAGGAGGTGACCATCCACACAGAATTACATAAAATCCAGTGTCGGGACACTTTACCTTGTCGAAGATGCAGAAGCTCTTTACAAGAAGACGGGTCTATCACTTTGAATTGGTGCAGCATCCAACATTGTGGAACCTACTGATCAGAGTTCTTAAGAGCAACGAAAACACACAGAAGAAATCTATGTTGTACATTCAGTCTTGGCCAGTGAATAACATAGGATGTGACATCAAACATCCCCACTACATTCATAGCTACCATTAATGTGTAGACACATGTGGGGGAAAACAGATGTAAAAGCTGGCATACTCTGATTAGCAGTTACTGAAGTAACATTAATTTTGGCACACAGGGCAAATTAGGAGCTAGGTTTAAGAATAGTACACAGAAAAGGATTCATTCCCATAAGGCAAAACATAGTATATAATTAAGATCAAGAATTTGTTGCTCTAGGATGTATCTGCCAGAAAGAAAATCTTGCCAAGATGCCTGCATCTAACAAGCATGACCTGTGTGTTGCCAATTACTTTCTATTTGGCCGGTATGTATACAAGGTGCTGCCTAATCCATGAACTATAACATGGAGATAAAATAGTGAATCCTGCTTTAAGCAATGTCTGTCATCTTTATCCCTAGGATTCTGACTACCACTATACTAAAAATGTGTAATACTCTAAATGAGTAAGTCTTTACTTAAAAAACGGGTGGAATTTTTCACACCGTTTCTCAGTTGTATATGACTGCTCCCCGGTTTGATACTCAGCTTGCACTGCGTGCATAAATCCCCCACTGTCATCACTGAAGACAGACACAGCTCAGAGCCACACAGCAAATCTAGCCTGGTTCCTCTACATACGAAGATCTGTAGAGCATGCAGAAAAGGCAGAGGAAAGATATACCATAGGGAGCTCAGAGCAGTGCTGTATCCAGGAAATCTGATGAATGCATCTTGCCAGGAAGTACAAGCACGTGCCAGATTTGCAGCCTTGCTTTTCTACGCAACACGCTGATTTCTCAATATTGGGTTGAGCACCCATTTGCTATAAAAATATATTATTCTTCTCATTTTTGAAGAAAAATAGGAGCCACTCATTTGTGAAGCTCTATATGTATACACTTCAATACAGAAATTAATTTTTTTGCAGCTTAGATTGATTTTAGAAAATTTTAAGAAATGCCAGCAAAGAAAATCTCGGCTCCTGCAAACAATGCATAGTTTATTACACCAGTTCAGGGGATTCTTTTATATTATTCCATAAGCCTATTTCAACAACAGAATAGTAATAGGAATTTGCAATATGTGGTTAGTGTCTTAACTCTTAAAAATTTATACAGCTGTCTGCAGGCTATGTGATCTAAAATATTTCATGCAAAGAAGTGGAAAAAATGAAAAATTCTTTAAAAAAGAGACAGAAGCTTGCTGTTTTTTCTTTATTTCTAGTTAATGTTCACACAGGTAAAAACTATCAGAGCTTTAAATGGTAGTACAGAAGCAGGCACTATAATTTGTGGTAGCAAAGTCTGTAGCAAATACCAGATTCATGAATAAAAGAAGCCACTCTAAATCTGGCTGCCCCAGTGGCTATGCTGCTACTGGCTCAATGATAGCCTCTTCTACAGTGCACATATCATGAATTAGAAGCTCGATATAAGGTGCAGAAGCACTAACCTCTCTTATATTTACCAAGTAAGTACCTCTAAATTTATAAGGTCTGTGACCCCTTCTCACCACTCTCCTCCATCAAAACCAAAACAATCAAACCCTTCTATCCCTTCGATATTCACAGTCGTGCAGTCCTGCACAGTTTGTGCTGTTACTCACGTTAGCAAGGCATGTTCAAGTGGCATTTTTAAATACTTCTGCTTCCTGCACCATAACACAATACGGAGCCAGGTCTAGAGTTACCTTTCACCCACACTGGAGAACAGTCATGTCACAGTGATACGTAATAGACTTCAAAAGAGGAAAACAAGAAGCAGTAGAGTCCCATCATAAGTTCAGGTGCATTATAACTATCTGAATTTCAATTTGTTAGAAATAACAAGATCATTCCTCATCTTTCTGAAAGTGCTATAAGATTTTTAGTGAAAGGAGTTCGGTGTCTCATGTCTGTTCTAATTGCCATCTGTGTCCCTGCATGCAATACCAGGATACTGGTTCAGCACTAGCTCTCCACTGCACCATGCTACAGGATCTGCCTCTTCCCTAGGCATCTTCCTTCTTTCTGATTTGTATAGTCTGAATGAGTCTTTGAGGTTTGAAAATATTTTTCCAAGAAGTGGTGTGAATTTAGGACACCAAGTGATTGTTTTGTTATTTTTAAAATGCACACAAAAATGGTTTAATGGAAGCAATCTAAAGTGTCTAAAAATACCCTGACTGATTTTTTTCCTTTTATTTTCCTTTCATCCTGAACATTGACAGGCCTTGTTTTCAGCCAAAAATCTGTTTGCTATCCCACATTATACTGTGTCATGTAAATGCATGCAGTTTAAGGCAATAGTATGTCAGGCATCCCTGTCCGGTACGCTCAGGAAGAACAGCTACAAGTCCTCTCTCCCCCTTTTTGCTGACGATGTCATAGAGATAAGGACAGCACACAGAGTATTAGTCAGAGACACGTCTTCTCTTCATCATACCATCACCTGGGAGAGAAGTAATGGCAAAAGAAGGCCCTTAAACATTTGCTACCTGTGCTGCTTTGAACACATCCTAAGGGTTGTTGAGAGCAAGAGAAGGACAGGCATTGCCAGGGAAAGGCAAGAGATGGAAGAGATTAAAAATGAAGAGGATGAATAGGGCAGGGAACGAAGAGAAGGTGGCCCGTACTTGCTATATCCACTCATCCATATAACATGACAGTAAGACAAATCTCCAGCCCATTTATCTTCTGTAATTGCCTGTATATCCATGCTGTTCTGCAGGAAATACGCACTGTTCTTTTGCACTTACACACACAGCTCTGGACTATTAATAGAAATGGCACAGGCTTTAGTGAAAGCCAATCAGATTTTCTGAACTCCTTCTAGGAGGTTTATTTCTGTACCTGCATCATTTCAAGAAGGGAAATCACTGGTTAGTGTAACTGAACATCTATTCTTATGTTGTCTCTATCAGTTCAAGAGAGAAGAGTCACTGAAATAAACATAGATCCTTACTGATATTTTAAAGGTGAAAAAGAAAAAAGTAACAGTGTTAGCCATAGTAGAAAGCTGTATTAAAAAAATCCAAATAAACCAACAAAACCCCATTTTTTTTTCCTCTGTTACGTGGAAGTGACTATCTGCATTAATTTTGTTAGTCATGAAAATATTTATTTTACTCTTATTTCTGTGTTTGCTTTAGAAAAAAAAAGACAAAGCCCATTTCACATTTTAAGAAGTGGCACAAGTCCTTGCAAAATAGAGGGTGGGCACAGCATGTCTTTAAGAAAGGGTAATTCTATAGAATGACATACTCACACATGATTTACATAGGATTGTGGAAACTGCGTTTACTTTAATGATAAAAGCCAACTTCAAAGTATTGCTCTAAAACCAGTTAGAAAAAACCCAAAGAAAATACCCAGGCAAATTTATAACCAGTACCAAGATCCTCTGTTAAGGACAAGTGATCTCAGGAGTACAAATGCATTTTAAGTTCATGCACTGAAACTCAGTTCTATGAGGGCACAGATTAAACACAGAAGCCACAAAAATGAGTCTGCAAATCATTTTGAAATAGTAGAATCTATGTGAAAAAAATATTAAAACCTAAAAATATCTGAAAACTAATGTCTATCATATGTTAATAAAGATGGGATATTTATTTTATCTGCTTTAAAGACAAGTGAACATCAATAACTTGAAGACTAGTAATGGGTAGTAGATACTTTCTTCTGAAGGATGAATTTTCAATCTAGGGTAAGTCAGAAACAATTAACAATTGATACTTTGTATTGAGATGACAATTAGGAAGTTTATTTTTCAATTTAGTAATATTGATGAAAATTCAGAATTATTGCAAAGATGGAAATTGTAAAACTACTTAAAGTCTTAACCTACTATCTCATAATCCATCCGTAAAAATCAAATAAGCTTCTAGGAATACAACAATTGCTTGCAAGACCCATACAGTACTTTAGAACACCCACAGCCATGAACTTGACTTACAAGGGAAGAAGTGGTTGTTGGTAAGGAAAGTTTCATAATGACACACAAGTCAGTTTTAATATGAGTACAGAGAAGAAAGGGGCAGCGGAAGATTACAGAATAAAACAAACACAGATGCTAGATGGGAACTTTTGGGGCAGACTTTGATTCTTTTTGTCTTTCCAAGATAATGTATCTATGCCAACATTACAGTAGCATCTAGATGAGTTCAGGCGAGATCATCATCGTAGAGTCATGCTCACTCTGGAACTCTCTAAAAGCCTGAAAGTCTAACAGCAACACAGGGGAAAAAAATCACAGACAGGGAAAATGCTGTTTCAGCACAAGCCACTAAAAATGTGCGAGCAACAAGAAA
>NW_010400184.1:10295-12067 GCF_000710305.1 Buceros rhinoceros silvestris
TTCCTGCAGTGGTGAGGCCACACCTATCTGACTTAATATTTACAAGTAGATTAAGAACATGGGAAAAGCCACACTAGGTCAAATCCAAGGTCCATCTATCCTCGTCTATTCTTTCACAGAGACATAAAAGCAGAAAGAATATAAAAGTGGAACAAATTATATTTGCCCCAAATACAATCCCAAATTTCCAACAATATATGACTTAAGGGGTTTCTGAAACAGAACTTTCTACCTCAAGGATGCATTATGAAGTATGTGCATTAAAAAAAATAGTCTTCACTTGGAACGTGCCACCTGCTTGCTTTGTCTGATACCCCCTGGTTCCTGTATGGGAAGAGACAACAGGTAGTTGCACTCCACTCACCATCACAATGACGCTTGAGACTTTCTAACTTGTATCCTATCTCCCCTCAACCAGCTTCTGTCCAGGGCAGAGTCCTAGCCTGCTTAGCTAGTTCTCCAAGACATGGCCAGAATTGTAGAGATACTCAAGATGAAAGCAAATGAAAGATCTGAAGAGTGAAATGGGTATATAACTATGTCATTCTCTTTTCTCTTCCTAACAATTTGAGGAAACAAAGCATTTTAGAAAAATCTGGACATTAAGCCTGCTTTGAAACTGTTAATGAGTGGAATATGGAATCTAAACAGCTTCAGAGGGAAGGAAAGGAGGAAAGAGAACAACAGAATCTTTAACAGGTCCAATATTGAGTCAATTCAAATCTAGAAAACACCAGCATATACCAGAACCTAAGTCTAACACGATACTCCAGCAACCAGAGTGCTTGCAACAGCATGTAATTTCAGTGTGTCCACACGCTAGCTGTTGTCACCACTCAAACCAAGTCTCTCCACCGTTAGAACTTTATCTGCTCATTTTCTGCTGCCGCATCATTTGCGGAAATCACTGGTATTGTGGCAGCATCACAACAACCAGTCTTGCAAGTACAGTTCTACAGTGCTCCTGAAATCCTGCAGAGATAAGGCCATGCAGTGTCTCCTGTGGCCCTGATTAATTTATTGGAAGCTGGAGAAATCTTTTGTACACATTATGCAAGGGAGTTTTAGGATAAATATGGTTCCATAGAGCAGTGAAACATCTTGTTTCAGGATATAAATGTTATATAGAAGGTAGATACTATGTAATTCTATAAAATGCTTGCAAATTAGTAGATACTCTAGACAATACTCTTCAAGTCTCTTCAAACATAAATTTATCTTTTCATGCACGCTTTCTTACAGAACCTGGAGGAACTGAGTACACTTAGACTGCACAGGTTTCCTGAAGTTAAAATTTTAAGAAAGCACATGAACAAATTATGTATTTTTGTATGTTCTGAGTTCTTTTGGTTAGTGATTACAGGATTTGCATGAATCAGGACTGCAGAAAATGGTCTATAATTTTAATTACTCATTTTTTTCCTGTCCATTTTCTCTCTTCAGTGCTGCTAGTAACAATCCTTGTAGTGGAAGGAATTGCCATTGCACAGAAGACACAAGGTACAAGTCTGCTTTGATGATTTTCTTCCCAAAAAAGTAACAGGTTTATAATTTTAAATTAATAACTTAATAAAAATTAAGAAGTTAAAGAAAGTGTTTGTGTTCAGGTATTAATAGCTCAATATAAATTCCAATATTTTCCATTTTTCCCATATTTACGGCATTTTTTTCCAATTGAACAAAGCCATGCAGTCACAAAGAACATGGAAGTTCACTTATCCAGTTAAAAATTTTATGGCTTTAGACCCTAGTGGGGGGGGGGGGGGAACAAA
>NW_010400184.1:12153-38760 GCF_000710305.1 Buceros rhinoceros silvestris
AAACACCACAGAAATTCATGTTTTCTGTATCTGTCAACAAGCTTTTCAAATAGTCCACCCACAAATATTTTTGAAGTCTGCTGAGTGGCGAAGGCATCAGTTTCACAAACTTTATTTTCTCATATGTGGCATTAACCCACACTTCAGAGAACAGAATTTCTTGAACTGACACCTACAGAATTTCCTTGAACAATTTCTGCAGGAGAGACTAAGTTTTCACCCCCATAAATCAAAAAGCTGCCAAGATACAAGTGAAAGGTGCTCTAATTTACTGGAGGCAGATAAGACCTGTATCAGCATGTACTCCCTCTCATAGGTCTGCCAAGAAAATCTGCATAAATATAAAAAACATTGTAAGACCACCCTGTGAAATTTAGGAAAAATCTAGCAGGATCCACATATCCTGTGTCTTAGTCTCTCAAATTCTACTGATATGAAGGAGAAGGGGCCAAAGGTACTTAAGAAGAAAGAATGTCGGAGAGATCATACTATTCCAACTGCTTTCTCCTTGGGTAAGGAAATCCACGCTAACAAAACTCCTGTGAACGGCCCAGTGTGGTGCACTAGCTTAGTAAACTGTATAATCTTAGTCAAGGCTCATGTTCCCCTGTACACCCAAGAAAAGGAGCTTTGATCTTAAGTGAGACCCTTATCCACCAGTGCAATCTACCTACTGCTAGTAATTTTGTTAATTCCCACTGCTGTTTGTAGTGTATTTACATATTATAGTTCCTTCTCTTATAAGCATTCTATATTCCAACAAATTACTGTAAATAGATTTTCAACCCAAGTACTTCAGTATACTCTGGAATCAGGAGCAAAAATAGTAAAAGCTAACAAATGTTTCTGATTATATTTGCATAAGAACGGAGAAGATGTAAACCATAAAATAAAGCTGCTGTAATGGCAGCCACTGTGGCTTAGAAAGAAAAGTATCTTTTACAGGATATGCATTATATCAGTGTTATACTTTTGCAAAATTAAATTTGCAAACCTACAGGAGAAATTTATTTCATTGCTTTTTTTTTTTTCATTTAAGGTGGGCAAAATATTGGAGTGAATCGTATTCCTCCTACCCAGTGTGATAACTGGGTACGGACAAGTAATGGAGGACATTTTGCTTCACCAAACTACCCTAACACATACCCACCAAATCAAGAGTGCATCTATATCTTAGAAGGTACATGCTGTATTTGTTTTGTTGTGTTGTAACCTTACAGTTAAATGAATAATCTTGAACTGTTAAAACTGTGTCATTTTACTATACTGCCATGTATTGTATAGCCATACTGGTAATATAATAAATTTTGCAATCATTTGGTTGAAAAAGAAGCTGAATTCACTCTCTGATAACAAGAAATTCATAAAAAAATGTAAACATTCAGGAGTTAGCTGTATGGAACTGAACATACCCTCACAGCCAGAAAAAGCAACATCAGATCTACTGTAATCTATGAAAGGGATAGAACTATTAAGATAAACGTTGTGGCTTGTTATCTTAGTATCACTTCCAATATTGCTGATAATAAACTGTAAAAGACGGTTGAAGACTATCCAGCATTTGCCAGCCTATACTGTGTTATTCTAAGTCTATCTCACGAGCAGGTAATCTTCATGCTATCCTTTTTAATATAAAAGACACTTCTCTGCCATAGCACTGTTCTAAAATACGGAGATTGTAGCACTGCTGAGGTCACTATTAAAATAATGTGATGAGGACGAAAATTCTGTTAACTAGACTAAAACCATATTCCAATGAGAATATCTTGGATAAAGGCTGCAAGACTTGGGAAACGCTAATTATTTTTTCCTCTTATTAGAATGCACCCAAAACCCACTGAAGTCAGCTAAAAACATTAGTCAGCTTAATCATCAGATTCATATCAATTAATTGAAAAATTTCACATAATATTTTTTCAATGAGTTTTTCTTTGTACAGTCTAGTACACATTCACACCCTCATTTTTGCTTCTGTGCACGCACATCTAGAGTTTGGCATCTCCCCTGTCAGTGAAGATGCACCGGAGAGCAGATGCCCTGCCCAGCTTCAGAGTTCCAGGCACATGTTCCATGGGGCACAGCATTAGTTTCCATGCCCCTGTCCTCACAGTCCTCGTAAGGAAACATTATGGGAACCCGAGTGGGACCATGGTCCTCCACAATTTCTAGCCAAGACATGGTCCTTCCTCCAGACTACTGCCAATATGTGCCATAAGCAAGGCACGAGGTCTAGACAGTGTTAGAGACTTAAGCAAATGCTTTCTGCATTCAGAAGCAGCAGACAGCATGTGATTCTTTAAGCTGTCATTCATTCCAGATACAAATTAGTACCTGAAAGTACATGTAAGCTTAATAGATGACAAGAATAAGAAACACTAAAGCTATTTGTAAAATACAAAGTCATGGTTCCAAACTAGAGATGTGCAAGTCCAGTCACGAAGTAGCCATCTCATCAGGATTTAGGGGTCTGATACAAATCCTGATGTCAGGCTGTCACTGGTTCAGACTTTCCAGAATCTGTAGTCACCCGCATATTAATAATATATATGTAGCATTTACACTTCTCTGAATATTCTAATAAATATGTCTGCTACCAAATTTGGGCTGAATGTTTAGGAAATATACCAGGGAGTGGTTCTTTGTATCTCTTGTTTCCTATTCTTTTCTGCATGCCTCAATGTTTTGTCCTTTTTAATGTGCTTTGCTTTCACAGAACACATTTTAATTTATATCTTAATATTAAACCTTGTTTGAATACCTTTGCATATACGTTAATATCTGTACCGTGCTGCATCAAATGTGTAATTTTTGAATTTTTAACAATAAAGATCAGCAAGCAAAAAATTTCCATAGAATTCCATGAAGACGTATCTTCTATACAACCATTTAAATTTTTATTAGTTTCTGTAATTAGTTTCTGCAGCAGACTGCCAGAGACTGTATTTTGAGAAGTTTCCAGTTTCTTTTCATCTTGCTGTTTTGGAGGCCTGTCTCTTCACTATTTCATGTTGACCTTCGTTTAATCTTAATTTTATGTCCAGCTGCTCCACGACAGAGAATTGAGCTGACTTTTGATGAACCTTATTACATAGAACCCTCATTTGAATGTCGGTTTGATCATCTGGAAGTTCGAGATGGACCTTTTGGTTTCTCCCCTCTCATTAATCGTTACTGTGGTCTGAAAAGTCCTGCACTAATTAGATCAACAGGGAGATTTATGTGGATCAAGTTTACTTCTGACGAGGAGCTGGAAGGAAAGGGATTTCAAGCAAAGTATTCATTTATACCAGGTAAAAATACCTAAAATTCTGACCGAGTTAATGACTGTCTGCTCCCATTGAACTCTGTGGATGTGTTTATGCTGGCAGTCTAGAGCTGCGTTTCATCATAAACACTTACAAGGCAAAAAGTGACAGTGCAATAGTTAAAATCTCAGTCCTGCTAATCCTACAGCGTGCCTGACTGAAACCACTTTGGAAAATCAACTGAAGGAAATCACACATCTGTAGTTTGCTAGCGAAGAAGTCAGTTGATCTTGCTCATGCTAAAGGCCCTAGCAATTTCCCTCTTTGTCACTCTGACTTGTATCAGTTTTACCAGTAGTATTTACGTAGGCAAGTAGCTTTCATTTTCAACAGCTGTCTTCTAGGAATATAAGACACTAAGACAAAAACACCTGCAGCAAATCCACAGCAGTACTTCCAGCCAAATGCAAAACATTTTTAAAATCTCTATTCTGAGAAGCCAGAGGAAATACCCACACAGGCCAAGCATCAGCTCTCAGTACAAGATTCCCTCAAACCACAAGCTCAGCCAACAGAGTTGCTCTTTGCTCAGAAGTACTGTGGAGTTTGCAGGGTACGAAGGAGACAATAATAATACGCTGACAGTGCCTTTAGACACACAAGAAGTACATCTGCTCTGTGGGGCCACTTAAACCTGTCAAGAAAGTTCGACCTTATGTCCTCCTTGCACAACGCTTGACTGCTGTACCTCATATATACTACACAGGTAGCCACCAGCATTTTACTGTCCTTTGGGACAAAAGACAATATAAAAATGTCAGCTCTGCTACTACTATAAATGTATACACAGGCATAAGTTTGTAGTGTAATCTTCACCCAACTGGTCTTCACCACTACACCACATGAAAAGCTGTACGTTATTATATATTGCTGCTTATAGAAGTGTTTATCTTGCTAGGGATTTAGACTTGGAAACTCCAGATTAACATAGTCACCAGTCCACTGGGAATAACATGCCAGAATGTTTTCCTAGAGGCAGTACTTCTGCATTTTTCTGAAATCCATTTCCAAAGCCTTTTCATTAACATCACTTTCCAAACTAGTTTAGCATAGTTCCAGGCTGGAACTATAAGTATACATTTAAATTGTATATTACTTTCACAATATAAATAGGTTGCAACAACTGGAGATTGATATTTTTATTTCCTTTTCTTTCCTCTACATTTACATAGAATGTGGTAAAATATTTGGGGATTGTGAGAATGGAAGGGGACAGGCACATACACCCCCACTTCATTGATAAAAAAAATCAGTTCACAAGGTTGAAAATCTTGCAGAATTTTGCATATATGGTTCATAGATTTCCCTATAGCTAACTAAAACAGAGGAAGGCAAAGAAGTCATTTTCTCAGCTCTGCTGATTGAGCTCAGGACTGAGGCATTTTAGGGGAAGCAATAAACTCCCTGTAGAGAAAAACATTTAGAGGATCAGAGAATGAGCCAAATTCTTGATCTTCATTTGGAAAAGAATTTTGTAGAAAACAGACATGCACTTTTTGCATGAACTAGTGCTTTCTTAGCATAGACCAACATTTTACACACACATAACTACGATTTGCATGATTTCTGCAGTGATTTTCTATGCCACAGCTGTGAAAGGTGCATCTTGTGAGTTTCTGTGCTGATTTGCGAGGGAACATTAACCTGATCAATGAAATACAAGCCTTGGCTGTCCGAGCCCGTTACAGACTCATTTTTAGCCAAGCTCTAATCCCGGTAAAGTCAAGTACCATCAGTTAACCATTATGAAAGAGTATATTCTTACTTCACTAGTGATACGGATAGAGTATGATACTAGAGTATATACTACAGATACATTACCTACAGACTGCGTTTAGAAGAGAGGAAATTGAGGAGCAATCAAGGTGAAAATCTGACTTCATAAACCATGTCTAGAACTGTGCTACCTGGCCTAACAGAAGAGTCATGGGTACCCACAAAAGGACTATCTTTAGTACTGAACTGGCCTTCTTTATATTCTTTATTAATAGCAATTTTTAAGTGTTCATACATTCTACTAAACTACTCCAATTCAAATTGTTCAGAACTAGACAGACAGGAATCTGATAAAGATGATGCACATACAGATCCCCTGTACTCTAGGGGCGAGCCAGTTATTTCAGTGAAAACTGGCATAGTTAAATGCAGAATGTAATGCGGGAATAAAATACCAGAGAGTCATTTTCGGTGTTATACTGGAAATCTGCACTGTCAGTATAGTATTACCTTATACACATAAGGTCAATCTTTGCAGAATAATGTTACCACCTAAAAAAATGTCATCTCTATACCTTCCAATTGATTCAGTAAACTTTCTGGCAGTTTTTATTGTGACATAAGAAATGGACGTAATTGTCTGATTATACTAAACCTTGAAGTGATTCTCAAAAGCACTAATAGCCCCTCTGATTCATGACTTCTTTCTATTACAGATCCTGACTTCACTTACCTAGGAGGTATTTTAAATCCTATTCCAGGTCTAGTATTACAATAACAATTTCTTTATACATGAATTTTAAAATTAATATCATATTGCATTTGACAGCAAGGTGTATCTTCTCCCTAGATTGCCAGTTTGAGCTTTCAGGAGCTGATGGAATAGTACGTTCCAGTCAAGTAGAACAAGAAGGAAAAACAAAACCGGGACAAGCAGTTGACTGCATATGGACAATTAAAGCTACTCCAAATGCTAAGGTGGGTTTCATTCATATCATTCAGCATATAATGGGCTTCCAAGTCATTAGTAACAGGTAATAGTCACTAGCTGTGATTTGCATAATGTCTCACTTTCACTGAAATTAATTGTGTATCTGTGGCTTCTTCCTATAAGTTTATCCCTGAAGTTTATCCCTATTATTTGAATCTTAAAACAGAAAAATAACTGTGAAAACTGTTTAAGCAACAATTTTCAAGGGCATTTTGACTTGGACTCTGGTTTTGATGGAAGACTGCCAGCAAAAATGCTGGATAACAGCTTTGATAAATTCCAGTATATCTTGCTGCCACAGTTTAAAATCTTGCCTCCAGTGGCTCTGTTGGAAAATTTGGTTCCGCTCGAAGTTAACAGAACACATACCTGCTCCTCCCCAGTCTAATTCACAATCCAGCACCTTCAAACCCACTTTCAGCAGCAGCCTGAGATAAAATGAAAGGCTTTATCTGAGAACAGCTGAACTACCACTCTTTCTCTTTCTGGCTTAGCTATAGGAACACACCCTTTCAAAGTGCCACAATAAAATCTGCTAGAGCTTTTCTGCCCAAGCCCTAAAGGGACATATTAGCTGCTCGAGCCAAAAACCAGCATTTGTTACCTAGGTACCTGGTATTTATGATTGTGTCTGCAGAACTAGAGACTTCTGATGAAAACTTTACTATCTTTTGCTCATTAAAAGCAACTTGAACTTTATTGTTGGTTGCAGAGAAGGATAAAATCCTATTCATAATTCCTAAACACAATAGCTATAACCTGTTCAATAAACCACAGCGGAATGTTTCAGAAAAATATACTTGTTAATTACTTACAAGTTGGACTGAGGAATACTTTTTTCCCCATATAGCTCACACATCTGTAATTTTGCTTCTCTAGGTATATTAAACCACATACTACTGATTGCATGTTCATAAAAATTTTAAAAGATATTTTTAAGCAGTAGCTGCTAAAATGACAAATCTGCTCTATGCCTTCTCACACATTCTTCATAGTTAACTAACCAGCCCTTTTCACCAACTTCCAAATTGGCAACCGAAAAGACTGTAATAGGAGAAGAAGGCAAGAAAGAAACTAAAACTCCATTAACATATATGAGCCTTTGAGGAAGTGACTCAATTCCCAAGAGCCCTATACTAGTCTAAGTAATAGTAGCAGTTCTTCCAGAAACAATAATGAAACCATTTTCTCCCTACATTGCCACTTGAGTGCACCAGGTCTTATGCTTAAGTATTTTAATAAATTATTGAATGTTGCCAGAAGGCAGAATTATAGTTGGGTCAGTCCTGATATTAGATCATCATCCTAAATTGAGTTAAAACATTACAGAAAAATATTTCTTAGTATTCCGACAGTGGTTTCTCAAGCTTCAACTCTGGCAGAATTATGATGATAAAATTCATTAGATCTGATATGGTGCAGTCTCTTGAGAAAAATAAGCATATACATTTTTAATTTCCTCAATTTGATTTTGTAATAAAAATTAATTTTTAAAACTGACAGAACTGCAGCAATGAAATGACTTAAAATCTGCATTACAGATATTTACTAACTTACCTTCACATTTCAGAAAATTACTAGAATAATCAAAATTATCTAAGAGTGAAGTCCTTTTATATTTACTTTCCTATCACACTAACCAGAAGGAGCTTTTGCAGAGCTGATGTCTTTTAATGGAATTATTTCTTTGGTTTTCTACACAGGATATCTCTACTAAATGTGAGCTAATTTATTTTAGCTTCCATTATAATTTCACAGCAGATAAAGCCATTCATTAAATGAAAGTACCATGTCTCAGCCCAAATACCGTACTTAACAGCTCATGTTTGTAAGAAGATGTCAGTGGAAGACAGGTTCTTAATGCAGCCAAGAATTTCCAGCAGTAAACCTAACAAAGAAGGCAGTAAAACAAACAAAAAAATATATGTACTGAAAAATCACAAAACAGTGAGATGAAACATGATAATACGGCACAGGCTACAGCTTTCACAGAACGTGCAAGGTGAGACAGTGCTGGCAACTTGCCTCTGAAGAACACTGGCAAGGAAAGCCAGGTTGACAAGAGTCACCTGTCTGTTCCTGTGCTCTTTTACGGTGTTCAGTAGAGCCTGTTAAGTGTATGTGGGGGGCTATCTTCCCCCCCACACATCCCCCCCCAAGAAAAAGGTAAGTTTTGTTTTATTGAGTTCTTTTTTAAATTTAGTTTTAAAAGGCTTTGGCACTAGATGAAGTTGAAAGCAAGATCCAGCAAAAGGGCAGAAAATAGGTGATACAGCAGCAAGTGTGGTATTCATCTACCCTGTCTTCCCTGCTTTATAATCTGAAAAGGAATTTGAGATTCTTGTGATTAGGCAGATGCATGAAAACCTGCACTGTGTAAAAGATCTTTATTATCCACATTATCAGATGGGGAGGTAGTTGTAAACTGTTCTCAGAACACCTAGTCTAGGCCCAAGCTTATCTGAGGAATACTTAAGACTTCATGGACAAAGGAGGAACACCTCTTCTCCCTTGGAGCAGGGACCGCAGCCTCCACATAGACAGCTTTCTTCTCTGTCAAAAGAATAGCATCCAAGGAATTTTTAAAGATAGGCTTTGCAGCATGCTTAGGTAACTTAGCTACATACCTCATCAACTTTCACTAGAATTTTAAAAATGCCAAGACAACCATTCAAAAGATTAAAAAGCCCTATGATCTTTTCATGCAATTCTAAAGGAATTATAGTCTTGGACAAGTTTTCAGCTCCAGTAAAATAAATTACTTTTACTCTTCAAGCATCATCTTGGTCTTCTCATCTCCTTGCTGCATAGGCTCTAATATGAATTCTTTCTCTGGGATTAGATTTCTTCTTTTGGAGAAATTAAGATTGGCTTAAATTTATTAACTCTTCCTAGATAGCCAGCTTATTTTTCTCCTGCTTCCACCCATCCTGAAGTGACAAATTTTGATTTAATCATTTTACTGCAGAGCTTTTCTGACTAGACTCCTTCTCTTATATTTTGACATTGTTTTTATAAATTTAAAAAGAAAAAAAAGAACAGTCAAAATACCATTAAAATTCTTTTAGCACATTTATAAGTTTCCTGTATCTCTTCTAGACTAATAGGCTGCTCATTTAGCAGAGCTGCTTAGAGCTTTCTTCAGCTAGTGTGTTGCCTTTTAATTCTTTTCTGAGGGGAGCAGAAATATGTCAGAGTACATTATGGAGTAAAGATTGTTTTGGGAAAGGGGGTGACAAGTGAAACGGGTATTTAAGATGAATTTCAAGGAATACTCCACATTGACATTTAATGCGAAAATGTAAGTCTAAAAGCATTGTGAATTGGGAGTTACACATATGCATAAGACGACAAAACATCTTATTCAAGATTTGCTAAGAGAGAGAACTGTCTTCTCTGTTTTACTTTTCCTAGAGACATTAATTTCTCTTTTCTAACAGATTTATTTACGATTTCTCGACTATCAAATGGAGCATTCAAATGAATGCAAAAGAAACTTTGTTGCTGTATATGATGGAAGCAGTTCTATTGAAAACCTGAAGGCAAAGTTTTGCAGCACTGTAGCAAACGATGTCACGCTGCAGACTGGGACAGGTGTGGTACGAATGTGGGCAGACGAAGGCAGTAGACTAAGCAGATTCAGAATGCTGTTCACTTCGTTTGTGGATCGTAAGTAGATTTTAAAGTGCCTATTCCCCTGGTATCAGGGTATTTCAGGTATTTTAGGAGAAGCATCATCTATGTTATGCAGCAGCAACACATGAAAGGTTGTTTGTTTCCTTTACATACAAGCAGATAAATTAAATATTTGCTTTGTTACAGTTATAAACACGGTTCCTGAAGAATCTCTGTTCTTAAGAGGTTTTTCATTAATAACACAGCCCTAGGCCATGTCCTTCTCACAAAGAGTTCTACAAACGAGCACAGACTTAAATGCCACAATGGGACTGACTACAAGTGTGTGCTCCCACTAGTCCTGATCTTCCAGTTCCCTGCCAGTCACCACAACTGGCTCTTCTCAAAGCCCACACTGGATGTTCAGAAGGCCAGAAAACACATGTGACCCTGCAGAGCCTGGATCTTCTTCCTATCTAGAGCTCTACCTTCAATTTCCGATCTGGAACTATACCCAGTCCAGCTACACCTAAGCTGCTCCCTCCTCAGCTGCCTGTGGCAGCTAAACAACCCTACACACGTTCCCTTAGCAAAGCCCAGTTGCGCTGCACAGCCATGGATAAGCAGTTAAATTCAAGTTTATTTGAGAAGGCAGAGCTGTAAATGTAATCTGGACTTCTGTTTGGGTTCCATAGCCTGGCTTAGAGATAGTCTTCATTCTCATTATAAATTCAGATTTTTTTGAAAGCATGCTTTTTTGTGAGGATTTCTAAGTGCTTTTCTCTGAGCTTAATGGAAATTTGTTTCCATATTTACAAAGGGCAACATCGTCCACATTGCAGAACATGAAAATAAGTGGCATCTTCAGCACTAACGTAGACTAAGTTTAGAACTGCAGAGCAGATCTGAAATACATGGGGAGAGCTGAATAAAACATATCTGCCACTTCAGGGAATCAGACCTGTGTTTGTGCTAAAGGTTTCCAAAGGTTTGGCTTGAAGAATAAATAGTAGAGATTTGCTGTCAAATAACTTTTTTGACCAAACTAGCATGTCTGTAGCCAGTCCTGAAAGGGATTCGAACCACCATCTTGCAAAAAAGTTCAGGTTACAGGACAAGTAGATTTTATATTCTGTTCCATAAAACAATAACGTTTAACACAGGAGAAAAGTTATTTCCTGTAAAATGATCTTTCTGAACTAAAAGAGACTTAGAAGAGAAGTAGCTTATTGCTTACTTTCAGAGTAATAAACAATTGCATGTTTCAAACTAGTCACTTGTTTAACCTACAGTAGGCATTTAATCAACTTTAGATATTATGAATTTCAGTACATGTTTTAAGCACAGCTTGCAAAATTGGTATCTGCTTTTCCAGTAGCTTTTATTTCAACACAATTATAATATTAGTGATACTGGAAATTATTCCAGCTTTCAATCTAAAAAATGCAATTAACTTTACCAGGGAAATTTTCTATTTTGTATTACAAATATTGGAGTGGGGGGGGGTTTGAGTGCAAGAGGTTGAAAGAGTAACTACTCCTAAAACTAGATAATTTTCCAAGCTTAAGATTTTAAAGCCATTCAAAGGTCATTAGCAGAAGGAAATTTGCAAAGGTATGTGGTTCTTCTTATTTACCTTCTAACTTGAGATACTGTCCTTCTTAAATAGGGTAATTGAAAAGTATGCGTCTGAAAAATGTTTCATGTATTTTTAAATAATGTATTGATAAGCAATTTTTCCAACTGAAAAAAGTGAATCCATGCTTATCTTACTATCAGATCATTAATCTATTTTTCTCTTCTACCTAATGATTTGTAATTATATGAAGCCAACCATGAAAACAATCAGTCTTTGAAAAGATTTACATAAATGAACTAATTGTGCATGACAGTCACCTAATGCACATGTAGTGCTACTTACAGATTTGACCAAGTAATTCTAACAGCAATGTTAAAAATCAATGTATTTGATTTCTGGCTTGATGCAATACATGAATAATGCTAGATACAAAGAACACTGAACATTGCACCAGCCTTAGGCAGCTGTTATGAGTCCAGCTATATCCTTCAAGTCTTGGACTGGAACTGATCAGTCATTGTGACTTTTAGACTTAGTACTCCCCACATAACAAAAAAAAGGGGGAAATTAAGTCAATTTGTCCCATCTTTATGAACTTGTGAACAAAAGCTATCTCCAAACAATGTCAGAGACTACACAGGTATGTAAAATAGAGTCTGCACAGGTGGGTGGAGAAGCAGCAGCAGAATGCACCATCCAAAAATACAGAAACCTGAAAAAATTCTCCTGTTCAGGGAAATAAAGTCTTACATCCTAATTCTCCCTCTGTGCCTCCAAAAGAACTCAAGTCTGTACAGATCCATATTGAAACACCAGCAGAATACACATGGACCTATGGTAAGAAATCATGATGTAAGCATGATGATGCTGTACCCTTTGGGTTCTGCATTGTTTCAGAGAATCCAGGCTGCTCAAGAATAAGTTCTATGAAACCAAATAGTAGGATGTCTATCACACATCTTTGCTGTTTAATATATAACTGGACTCCACTAAGAATAAAAATATCATAAAAAATAGCACATACCGAGACAAAGGGAAAATCAATTATTTGTCCAGTGCCCTGAACTCACAAAAAATTCCCTACATGTATTATATGACATCCTGAAAAGGATTATTACTACTTTTTTAAAATATATTTTTCTAACATCAAGGTGCTATAACAAACATTCTTGGAAACAAGATCTTTAGGGCAACTTTCTACTTAATGTATCTCTTCAAATTTCTAACTATATATAGATAGATAAAAAGCTAAACTGTGCTCTCTCAATCCCTGCATTAGCTCAATAGGAGGATCTAAGCGCTTTGTCACAAGCGGGAATGACTTAGATGCCTCCAGTTACTGAAATCCCTTGCAGTTACTGAAACAGTCCTCCACAAGCTGAAATCTGATTTGCCTTAAGATATTAATGGGCTTTAAAATGCAGATGCTCATGAACTGCTTCACAACATCTACACAGCAGATGCACAGCAGACTGAATAAATATGTGATTGATGATGAGTGTGTGATTATTAAGTTCTTAAGGACAAGTATTAAAGCTTTGTTCCATTATCTGTGTTGTGTGACTGTCTCTGCTATTTAGAGCAAGAATATATTTTTGTAGCATTGATAATACACCTGAAAGCAACAACAGGAGAGTCAACCATCTAATAATTAGTGATGCGATTGTGTTTGAAAAAAGATAAAGAATGAGTATGCACACTAAAGGAGTAACAGGAATTTACTAGTTTTATTACAATGCATCAATTATTAAAAATTCCTAATATTTCATTTCTCTTCTCTCCTGCAGCTCCTTGCTCAGGCAACACTTACTTCTGCCATAGCAACATGTGCATCAATAATTCTTTAGTCTGCAATGGCATTCAAAACTGTGCGTACCCTTGGGATGAAAATCACTGCAGAGGTGAATATAGTGCAAAATATAGCTTTTGTGAGCTAGGCTGGTCAGTTTGCCTTTCAAGAAAGTCATGAAATGCATTTTTTCCACAGAAATATGCTGAAGACAGCTATTCTACTAATCTCAGGAAGGTGCTCCAAATTTTTTATTTAAACTCAGGAGACACGTATGCATCCTGAATATTGATCTTACTGCTTTATAATTAAATTTCTTCCTCTTCAGCATATACTCTATTTTAAAAGGATGTCAGCTTAATAGGAAATAGAATTTAGTATTTGCCAGGTTGCATCCTATCAATTTCTAAACTTTAAATGCAGCAAAGATCACAGGGGCAGGTAATACCTCTTAGAGAAAAAATACAGAGCTGGCAAAAGACAAACAAGTTTTCAAGCACAAAAAGGCTTTCTCAGGGCTGAAATAGAAGCAACAATCTTCAAAGACCAATACAATTTAGAAACTTAAGTTGTTAATCACAGACTATCTCAGAGTAAATGCAACTGCTGCATATGGCGTGAGAAAGGGTGGAAAGGAAGATGATGTTAGAAAGCGAGAAATCATTGCTTATGTAAAACAGATACATATAAATCACTGCTTCTAGAACACAGGGCAGGGGAATATTGTTTAAACCTACATGCAGCTGCAGTAAAGACTTGTTTAAATATCAAGTTTTGTGGGAAAAAATTCTCATAATTTGAGGAAATCATTATTCTGCTAAAGCACGAATCAATTCACTTGTGCTTCAACAATAAATGAATTTTCAGAGTTGGAACAAAACCTGTTTAAGGTCAACAATTTTTTTGCTAAAAGGAAACAAAAATACAATAGCTTTGAGTTTGTTTTTCTTTTATAAATAGAGAGGCATAAATGGATCTGAACACAAAACTCCAGAAAGATTTAAATATATACTTCATTACAAAGAGAAACTGACCCTGCAGGAAGGGTCAAAACCTTCTCTACAGAAAATCTTCAAATAAAACGGTTTTTCAACACAAATCCTGTTTAAATTTCAGTAATTTTTTTTTAATTACTTTGAAATTGCATTTTGGGCAAAAAAAAAGTTGCCCTACTAATAAAAACTCTAATGTAGTATCATGGAAGCTTTCAGTAAAGAAAAATGATCCATAACTGCCAAGTTTTCCATATAAAAGTAAGCTTCCTCTACACAATCCTTAGCTTTAGTAATATTCAACATTCCTACTTAAGTTCAATTTCTATATGTCTTTCCCATCTTTCCCAACTGTTTTCTAGAATCTTTCCTAGAATCCACATTTCATGCATATACTGCAGTATTTAAAAAAACTATTTCATTAAAACAAAATCATGATACTGGGAAAGACACTTTCTTCACATTTTTAAATTGCTGTATCTGGTGATGAATAACCTACTGAGTTTTATGTTGAATACAAGCTAAATTCTGCTGTAATACTTGCACGGCAGATAGTCAAGAGACATCTGAAGACCAGATCGAGATTGCCTGCTAAGGTAAACTGAAGGGAGGCTGATGCAACCAAATGAGCAGTATCTAGCCATCAAAAGAAAGCTTCTCATAATTGTGCTCAATTCCTCAATTGTTCCTCAACTCAATTGTGCAGGCACCCGGAGTTCTCATTTAGTCCATGTTAATAGCTACCTAAATCTGAGCATAGTGTGACCTACCTTATGCCTAAGCCCAGTGACACAAAAATTGATAGAAAAGTCAGATGTGTGCAATTTCTTTTAAGAGATATCTTTCAAGAATTAAAAAACCTAGATGCAGATGAGAGAACCGCGGTGGCACTGAAATTCATAGCCCCCATGAAGTATGGTAACACTAAGATCTAAGCTAGGCAGGACGAAGGGAGATACCGTCCTTCACATTCAAGGTATAAATGTAAATCAGTGTAAACACTCCAAGCTCTGAAGCAGAACTGCATTTCAGCTATAACTTCTTGTTAGCTGATTCCTCAGGAGTCTCTAGTATATGGACTGTTTCAAACAGCCTATGAGGACAGTGCATAACTCCATGCACTGTGTGTGGAGTCCTTGGGTGCACACCACACATACAGGTGCTAGGAGCCAGATATCTGAAAATAATATGCAGCATTTAGGCTACTACATTTTCTTCTACATAATCTTAAATGCTCTTCTCCTCCGCTAGCGGATGTTGCAGAGTCTCAGTGTAGAATTCTTTCAGTCACCTAGGACGAGTACATTTACAGAACAGAAATCCAAGTAGAAAATTTTAAGCTTCAAATAAGAATTTTAAGTATGGAAAACCATCTTGTTCTGATGCTGCCATCTTGTGTGTTTTCATATGAAGTACTATACTTCCATATGAAAGTGCCGTATGATTTGGGTTGGTTGGTTTCCCCTATCCCCCACCTCCTCTTTTTTTTCCCAACTGACTTGATTACTGGACTGTTAAGACTGGAACATAGCTATGCTATAGCTCCCTGTGTCGGAATAGGTATAAGACTTACGCAATAGACACAGTTGTTATGTTTCCAAGAGATGTGAAAAATAGTACAGTCACTCCTACATCATCACCACGACAGTATCTCCCTTTTAAAGAAGTAGCAGCTAATTTTAAATCTGCATTTCCTTCTACTGACATCAATGGAAATACAATGGGAATGTTACCAGCAGGAGCAAACCATGGTAAGAAACATCATCTGTAGCTGTATTTAACCTATTTAAGGTTAATTTAAGCCTATTTAACTAGTGTATTTTGGAATATGAACTGATCAGTATAGGTTCAGGGTTCTTCCATTCTGGACTTAATGACTTCCACATTAGCCTACATTTTATTCCCTGGTTTGTTTGGGTTTATTCTAGTATTCTGTTACATCACAGCCGAGTCAACATGCACTGGCCACAGAGTTTCAGCTGCCACTGAATTATCATACAGTAACCACTAATGCAGTCAAGGAATTAGACTTGCTGAACAAATGCGCAGACCTAGTATAAATACCACTGACATGCAGGTCTAGCCTCCAGTGCCAGTAAGAAATTTCATTAATACAGCACTAATATAGCAATCACAGTACAGCTTGCTTTGTTTTAATACATGATCAAAGTGTGGAAGATAATAAAAGCCTTATCATAATCCTTACTTTTTTCTTTGCAGAAAAGAAAAAAACTGGATTGTTTGAACAAATCACCAAAACTCATGGAACAATCATTGGCATCACAACAGGGATAGTTTTAGTTCTTCTCATCATTTCAATTCTAGTACAAGTAAAACAACCTCGCAAGAAGGTTATGGCTTGCAAGACTGCTTTCAATAAAACTGGTTTCCAGGAAGTATTTGATCCTCCACATTATGAACTGTTTTCACTAAGAGACAAAGAAATTTCTGCAGATTTGGCAGATTTATCAGAAGAACTTGAAAACTATCAGAAAATGAGACGCCCTTCAACAGCTTCCAGATGCATTCATGACCACCACTGTGGCTCCCAGGCCTCTAATATGAAACAAAGCAGGACAAACCTCAGCTCCATGGAACTCCCCTTCCGCAATGATTTTGCGCAGCCTCAGCCAATGAAAACGTTTAATAGCACATTCAAGAAAAGTAGTTACACTTTCAAACAAGTGCATGACTGCCCTGAGCAAGTCATTGAAGACAGGGTGATGGAAGAGATTCCATGTGAAATCTATGTTAGAGGAAGAGAAGATACGGCACAAGGTTCATTATCTATTGACTTTTGATTTCCTAGTGACGGCGGTATCAGTGTATATACAAGATGCTTGTGTACAATGACAGTGTATATATTAAAACTGTACCATATGCAGCGTGTGAGATGCACACACTTTTAGCTTATTATACATAATTTAAAAAACCCACAAGTCTTCATAATTAATTCTTGCTGGAAAAGAGCGATGTTCTTCCATCTTCCCAAGCTACCTATCTAGTGGAGGAGTAAGACAAAGACTCTGCACAGAAATTTTAAGTTAAGGATATTGGAAGACAACAAACAACAACTACTAATCATTGAATACTAAAGAAATTACTATTATTCTCTTCCACGTATCATTTTCTCTACTTTAGATGTGTTTTTATGACAATTTTAATACCTCAGTTACATAAAAGTAGTTAAGTGCACCACGTTTATGTCAACATAGGTGTCTAACTGTATTTGTCACATTGAAAGTAGAGTTAGTGTTAAGTGCCAGTTAAGGCTCAATAATTATGTTACAGCCATCTGTTTCAGCTTGCCTACCATTTATATTGCCTTTAATTATCAGTTCCTCACTCTGCTTTCTGAGAAATAAGTGGAAAGGATTTCTGCCTTTTAAAAAATACTGAGTTATATTAATTTTAGTACACTTGGAAATACATAATCTTTGCAGCTTTTGGTTAAAACACAAGTAAATACTCATGTTATTCTAGATGCAGACCTTTACAAGTTTTCTTTCAAGAAGATTTAGGATTTTAAAATATTCTGCCATATATATTATAGATCCATATGGCTCACTGCTTTCACAGCTCTGTAGTTAGAAAACAATTATGTAAATACTTGGAAAATGCAGGAACAAAAATAGACTGTACTGTACATTTGTCTCTTAAAAAAGCCTTTACTCCTTATTGCAGTCAATATTCCCTACTGAAATCAGTGATGATACTTTTAGACCATGTCCTACTTGCCTGAAGCAATCCGCTCTGAGGTCTGTGTGACTACCAGGTATATGAAGATACTGAAAACAGAGAAGTTACAAACCAACTCTTAACTCTAATGAAACCCTTCTTGTGCCCCTTGTTTCCACTTGCAAAATTGCACATTTCATACCTTTTTTAATGGTGGTTTGGACCTAATTTAAAAATTTTTACAATATAAAAAATTTTTAAAATACTATAATTCTCATTGTGTTTTTTAAACATTTTATATAGTTTGATACTGTACAGACTATTAAATCAAAATTGAGCACCTGTACAGCAGGCTTGTTTCAGTGTCTCTGTTAGCAGCTTTGAATAACATGCAGTGGCTGCTGCGTACATCGCAATTTACCAGTAATACTTAGTACGACTTCCACATTAGCCTACGTTTTATTCCCCGGTTTGTTTGGGTTTATTCTGGTATTCTGTTACAGCAAACCTTTCACTAAAGGTGACCTACCACCTTGCACTGGGCATACCCTTTCTTTACCTTCATTTATAAATGTATGTATTGTTGTGCTGACTGTAATACAAAAAACTATCTATGACCCTAGTAAATGAAAAATTTAATAAAAGGCGAACAGCTGTAATTACAGAAAAAAATACACAAATGCTTAGAATGTAAGAAATGTAAGGGGGGGGGAAATCAGAGAATTGAATATCTTCAACACTTCAAAATTAACCCTGTTCTTTGTCTAGAGCTTAATCAGAAGATCATAGATCAGACCCCTAAGGCTATATCCTGGTGTCAGTTTTACTGCTGTTCTCAGAATGTATTTCAATTTGAAAGAGTGAAAATGGGTATTATTTTTAGTTACACTTCATGCAGAAGTGCTTAAAATAATTTAGTTAGTTTTTACTTGAAAATTTTTGAATATCTAATTAAAACATTTCTTGATGGGTTTCACTTCTCATTGATTTCAGTAATATCTCACCCTTAACCTTATGATACAGAATGTTATTTGTGACAGTCTGTTAGTTCCAGATTCTTTCAACAAGTAACATATAGTTTTACACAGGTCAATTTATCCATGCAAATTTTAAGTACTAGGTTTGCATGATTAAGTTTTTTTTAAGGTATATTTGTCCATGTGATAAAAATAATGTGACCCCTATTCTTTCCTAAGTTATGTTGTCTTTGAAGAGTAAACCTGTAATAACAAAATAAATAACAAGCCTACAAAGCCCAAGTCTGTGGAGAAAAGGGGGAAGGTTCTATTGAAGAATTTCCCAAATGGCCTGAGCAATATTTCAGTCTCTGTTGTAACTTTCCGGTTACATGTTTAGAACTCAGCTGCTTTTTGGCTACCCTAGAGCACACAGGTGAGCTCCCATACCCAGTCATGTCTTCTGGGCGTAACTTTTTCCAATATCCACAAAGCCAAGCTATACAAGCTTTGCTTTCTCCCCTTCCTTGTTTTCTGATCTGGGGGTTTTCCTCTTTAGGCTAAATGAAGACAATACACCCCTGCCTAGTTAACATCTGCTCCCAATTCCCAGTACAGAGCAAAAACTCCTGGAAGGAGCTTTTCAGTATTTCTATAATAGCAGACCCAATCCTTACAGTGGCAATAGCTGTACACTGTAATAGATCTGAGAGAGGAATCATTATTTCTATTGGCTTCTGTAAGTAGTAAGGGCAGGAAAATGAAATATCAATGCTTGTTTTATTAGAAGCAAGGTGAAATTAACATTAAACTTAAAAACCTGAAAGGAAAACTTGTGCATGGTGTGTTTCAAAATACAATGTCTGTACCTCTCATTGTAATATTGGGTTCAGTTACTTAGCTGCACTTTAAGAAATGAGTGGTAATTACTAGAGCCATAATTCCACTCCAGTATAATCAAATTCCTTTCACTACAGAGAAAAGCTAACTGGGTGGGCTGCTTGGTATCTCAGAGTGCAAAAAGATGGCGTTTTCCGCAAAAGAATCTAGTCTTGCTTTTGCAGTCTCAATCCAGCTGGCACTAAAGCTGTGGTCTTTAAACTTGGTTTTGGCATCAGCAAAAACACCACCTTAAATATTGCAAGAATATGAAAGTGCTGTAAGTGCTATTTCCATTCTCTTCATCTTAAATCCCTACATTACTAGGGGCATCCTGATTTTGCACTCAGTTGTACCCATATCTCTGATAACCTCTGTTAAGACTGAATGCTCATAAGCAAAGATATGTTCCCTAGACACGCATGGACTGGAAAAGGCCAACAGGATTAACTACTTGTTGGTATTTATAATTTTTGGTGGCTTAACCCCAGCCAACACATAAGCACCATGGAGCTGCTCACTCACTCCTCCCAGTGGGATGGAGAGGAGAATCTGGGGAGAAGGGGAACAACTCTCATGGGTCAAGATAAGAACAGTTCCATAACTAAAATAAAATAATAATACAATATGATAATCATAATGAAAAGTTATATAACAAGAGAAATAAAACCCAAGAAAAGAGAAGTGATGCACCATGCAATTGCTCACCACCCTCTGACCAGTGCCTGAGCAGCAATCCACCCCTCCTGGCCAACTCCCCCCGGTTCATATACTGGGCATGGTATGGTATGGACTATCCCTTTGGCTGGTTCAGGTCAGCTGTCCTGGCCGTGCTCCTGCTCAGCTTCTTGTGCACCTGCTCACTGGCAGATCATGGGAAGCTGATGAGTCCTTTATTTCCTAGCTACGATTAAGAGCATCAGTTTATTATCAACATTCTTCTCATAGCAGTTCCCATACTGAATCTGAAACACAGCACTATTCTAGCCACTAAGAAGGAAAATTAGCCCTATCCCAGCCAAAACCAAGACAATAATTCATTCTTGCCTTTTATCATAGCAGCTTAGACATCAAACTATCTAGTATGTAGAAGGATTTGAAGTGGATAAAAGTTGTACAAGTAAACTTACAGCCAACACAAAAATAAACGTGACTGAGAACCTTGATTCTCAAGAGCTCTGTAAGGAGATTTCTGCATTTACAGATGTCATGGCAGTGGTATAGGAAACTCAGACTTAACACTGTTATGGGGTCTGAAACGTTTCAATGATCACAGAAATAATAATTTGAATTTAAGTAATTAAAAACCACTGGTTTCAGTTTTTACTTGGTACAGAGAATTGTGTGTTAGCAGCAAATCTTCTGCTAAATAAGGAAAAAAGGCTTGCCTTATTTTCAAAAATCAATTTAGTCCTTAAATAAGAATATTCTTACATCAATGATTATAACTTAAGTTTTCAAACTATTTAAGTATAATCCTCTACCTAAAAGGCTAACAACAGCAAAGTAATAAAAAAATCATAGTATCTATACCTGAGAAGCCAGGGGTAAATGGTTGCTTGAAATGGTACAACTGAATTCACAAGGATATACCAAAATATCTCTACAGTCTGGTCTTCCAGTAGGTCAGCCTCTGTATATCTGTTCACAGTAAAACCCAGTCAAATCCATTTACTTTTACATGTCCTTCTTCCAAAGTTTAGGGAATTTTATAAGCCCTATCTTGTTCAGGTCTCTCGACCTTTTACGAAAACAAGAATTGCAATCTATGTCAGTCTGAAACATAAGATGTTACATCATTTGAGATCGCATTGTCACAACTGAATATTACAATGGCAAAAGAATTTTAAAACCAAAACCCTTTCTTTGCATCTATTCATGCTTCAGAAAATGACTATTTATAGCACCTCTCAATCTAACAATGTAAAAGCTAAGAATTCTGTTCTTGTAGTTTCCAACAACCATCTCTGTATACCATAAATTCCCCCTATAAATACACAAATAAATCATATGTCAATATGCTTTAATATGTGGTTCTGTATCAGCATGAACTGCAAGTTTATTTTCACATTCAATTCCTTTGCTACACTCCATTTTGCAGAATCAGCTTAACAAAAATCTGTTTTCCATCTGTTTCATAGATGAAGACCAATATCGGTCATTTGTGACTTGTCAGCTTGTTCCCTCTTATCTAGCTATTGAAGATAATCTACCATATACCAGATGAAACAGCTTAGTTTTTATAAGCCTGTTCTTACAGAGTCAGGCTCAGGAAAAAAACAAAGTAAGAACTTGATATCTTTATCCTTCCATTACCATCATGTAGTTTATGGTAATATTTTTTATACTGAAGAAACCTGTTTAAAATGTATGTCAAATTCTGTTCAAGAAAAAATGGAGCATATAAAAATAAACCAAATTAAGAGGTAACTAAGACCTACATGCTTCAAAATCCAAAATAATTTGTTGTTTTGGCATCTGAATCATGCATCCTGCAGGGTAAAAGCTGTCAGTGCTGCCAGTGTACTTAAAGGATTTACATCACACCATCTTCTCTGAACAACTACTCCTCCTCCCAAACACAGATTTCCTAGACATTTTTAAAGTGTCAAATCTTATTTCACTATTTCATTAATTTATATTTAGAAATATAATCATGTTATTTACATGTTATAATTAACTTCAAAGTACATTATCACCTACATAAAAGTTGTCTTCCTTCTTAGTGTATTCAGGAGCAAGAATTACGGAATTATTTATCATTAAACCACAGCATTTCAGAGTCAGCATTATGTTAATTTCTCAGTTCATACTGCAGTTTATTTTTCACCTGAAAAATTAAAGACCACAAGGAAAACTGAAAGCTCTCAAGATTAACTCCTTAACCTCAAAAGAATATGGCTAAACTGGAACAGAGTACATTGATGTTCTAATACTCAAGGTTTAGTGTTTTATAGAGAAGTAATACCAGAATTACAAGGGCATGTGGGTTTTTTTGGTTTTGGGTTTTTTTGGGTTTTTTTGTTTGCTCCTAGTTATCACACTCAGTTTGCTCATAACTTCTGTCTTTAATAGATACTACAGTCACCTGTGAGTAAGACAGGAATCCAGAGCTTAAGCTCTGGTTCAGTTCCACTGGCAAAGCACATCACAATGTACAGAAAATAACCCACCACACACAGACACTATTTGCAGATATTGGAAAATAAAGAATTTTGTTTAAAATGCAAAATAACATACTAACCACTGGGCATTTCTGATACAATGTTTAACCCACCCTTTAATGAATTCCAATTACTCTCAAGGAAAAAAAGTACACAATTCTGTTTAACCGATATGTAGGTTCTCTCACTTCAGTAAACACCCTTATTACTCCTAATAATTCTGAAGACAGCTGTGAGTACTGAGTTTACTTGATAGCATTCTCAGTTACTATTGATTACTATATAAAAAGATGATTCAGTGATTAATGGGAGTGAAAAAAGGGGGCAAATACTCTTGACAGCAATTATGAGAAAAAGAGATTCTTAGAAAGGCAAGCCATTAAATCCCAAGTCTCTTAAACATTGTAATGAATCTTCTGTTTGTGAAGAACAAAAAGACAAGGTACATAAGCAATACCACTCCTTACTGGCTCGCCACTCTTTGTTTAATAACCCAACAGAACAACTGAAGGCCTGAAGTGAAGACAAATTTCATTTTTCTTTAGTAAAAAAACCAAAGAGATCTAGTAGAGCAAGATGTTTGCTTTGCACTTAGAGGCAAGAGAATCTGAACAGGTCATTTTACCTTCTGTCATCATTAAAGTTTATCTTTAAGTAGTGAAGGGAACTTTTGTACAAGAAATGTACAAAATACCAATGTAAAATTCAAGTGTGTAGTAAAAAAATCAAAACATAATGAATACCTAACATTATCTCATACATTGGGTAATTTTTAAAGCTTTGACTCCTAAGTTGATCATATTCTCCCAGGCATTTCTATATTTATGTCTGTTCTGACAAATTTGAATACAAGCATTCAAATGTTAAAGCTGTGCAACAGAAGTAATAACAGAAAACTAAGTTACCTGCCTTTAACATCCAGAACTAATAAAGTGGCAAACTTGGAAAGTTTTACTGTACTGCACTTCCCACATCAGAGCAGGAGCAAGGACAGACGTTAATTAGCATAAGGGAAACACATCCTTTACTTGAACTAACAGAACCCGAACAGGAGTTGTTTCTTCTTAAAACACAGATGTTAAGTTTGTTTGGGCTTTTTTTAATTGTAGTTCCAACTTTCCTTTGATTATTAGCATTGTAAGACAAAGCGTTCTCTAAAGCAGGCATGTGGATTTCTTTCCACAAAGAGCTATAATAGGTAGATTTTAATATTGCATTACTGTGTTTAAAATTATTAAATACCTGGTTTTAATATAAATTTATAAAAATAACAAAAGCTGCAGTACCTGTCTGTGGAATAGTTTACAGTTTGCCAGATGTGCAACATCAGGATTTAATGACAGCATTTCATCACCACCTATAACATTACTGCAGTACAGTTGGCTAATACTAATGCTCAACAAGAGAAATAAAAAAATCTCTTTAGTACTCCCTCCTCCCCTCAGGAACACAGATAACAGCTACTAACTGTTCTTCAGCAACAGCACCAAACAGGGAGCCCAAGCTAAACAAGCAGCCCTCAAGGCTTAAGGGAACATTAATGAGAAGTAGAAAGGGTGTAGAAGATATTTCTACATTAATTTTACTATTCCTAAAAAGATCATTCATCATTCAAATACAAAAGTACCCAGGGTGATCAAACAAGGACTAAGGGAAAAATATATAATTGTTTTATTTGAATCAGAACTGGCGGTCATGGCTTATCCTTACTGCAGGACTACGAAAAAATTAATACTACCAAAAAAGTGAAAAATAAGGAATAGTCATTTCAGATTTACAGTATAATGAAAATTTACTTAAATTTGCAAGAAAATGCAGATTGTTTGGTTGCCTTGAGTTACAAAGAACAGTTCACAATGACTGAAGGAACTGGCAGAAAGCCAAGCCTATCTCAAAGCAAAAGAACTTGTCTGCCTTATATTTGAGAAGGTAATAACTAGTCTTATGCTTCCCTAACCAGGAGGCTATCTCCTCTTTCATCGTGGAAGCACATTAGCTAATGACAGGAGAGTATCTGAAACGCATGGCAATCTCGCCTACGGGCCCAAGGCCAACCTTAACGGAAATACCCGATGTATCGGGGAAAATAAAAATATATGGCTTTTATTCCCTCTTAGACAGGAGTCAAATTTTAGGGTCTAATATAAAGCCGACCAGATTCAGTGGATAAGCAACAAAAAAAATCATTCAGTCTAAGGAACTAGATCTGGATCCCCTATGAACAAAAGACGTTAGCTTCACTTTTCAACACGAAACCACACACAGGTTGAAGAATTTCAAGACAGATCCAAACATCTAAAGTGCTATTTTGAAGGGTAATACATTATGTTAGTGATCCTATCGATTAACAGCAAAACCCTGTTAAGGTCAGATGTGCTTATTGATTTTTTCTTTTCAAGGAAGACCTTGTATAAATATTAATGGCTAATGCCCAGAATTGACAAACTGAAAGACGATTTTGCAAATGAAAGTAAACCAGGTTCTCTGTTCCCAACAGCCAAGCTATGTAAGCAAAATGGCACTTCTGACCTAATGCTTATTTTACTATTTTTAAAAGGATTTGGAAAAAAAATCTGTCATAAACCCTTTCAGAAAGGGAAAAGCTAGGTTGAAAAGTATATAAAAAGGTTAAGTTACAAAGTATCAGAACAGATACTACACAAAATCTACAAAGGGCTGAAAAATTCAATTGTATATATAACCCAAGGCATAACTCATATGTATCTAACACCAATATAAAGCTGAAAATTGGAAATAGGTTTACTTTTCTAGAGCTCAAAAAAACTACAGTGTTATTGAAACACTGCTCTCTTCTACTGCAGCTTTAACTACCACAGTCTCATTTATTACCAGTGAGGTTTATCACCCATCTAATACTCTAATTTTCCTATACTGACACTACTGAAGGTTTTACACTGTAGCAGAAGGCTGTAGAGATATTCACACCACTCATGATCCTGATGGCGTATTAAGTAGATCAAAGACCAAGTTCTTTGTTTCTAGTGGAAAAAGCCTCTTAAGCACAAATCTGATTATTCAAGAACATTGTCCTCTTCAGCCTGCTACAACAGCAAACATTTTAAAAACCAGACAAACCTATTTCCTCATCAAATGGGGCACCGAGTCCAGTAATATCCACACACATGTCTAAACAAGAGTTACATGTTCATTAGATTCCAGTCAGTATTAACTCAAATAACAGAACAAATCTCAGCTGGAATATGCTTCCAAAGCCTGCCAGCTCTACTTTTTCCTACTGTATTAACATCCGTTAAAGCTGTTGATTGTCTAATTACTGTCCTTGTCCTTTACTCCATCTGACCAAACACTCAGAGAATACTACTCTCTTCTGTCTTCATGCAGATAACACTTCCTATTCAAACTCAAATAAACATCAGAAAGTATGATATTATGTTCCTGTACAATTTAAAATAGTAACCCATTAATATCTGTAGCAAATGTGCTAAACAGTTATCCATCAGCCATGTAAGAATCTACACATACAATTTAATCCACATATATTTTCATCTTGGACAATAAATTTAAAAAAAAAACCTATGTACACAGGAGAGAAAGAAGGATATTGTGGAAAATCTAACAAAGGAGTTAAGTATTTCCTGTTTTATTAGCAGTTTAATATCAGCATTAAAGATTAATAATGTATGAATATCTAGAAATTAAAAATGTTCAAACAATTGAAGAGACATTTCAACTTTAGTAACCCATCACATCAATCCTCAGAGAAATAAATCAGTGTACATTACTGTCACTGCTTTCGCTTAGCATGGTTTCAGGGTTTAATCCAATTATATGGAAAGACTTGGGAACATAAATAACTTCTTTCCCCTTCCTGAACACAAACAAGTGAAAAGGCTTCTTCATAAATCCTTTAAACTGGATACACAGCTTATAGAGAGGGAAAAAGAAAATTAAAAAATATTCC
>NW_010400184.1:38843-50667 GCF_000710305.1 Buceros rhinoceros silvestris
TCTAAATTCTGATGTACTCTAGAAGGTATGATGCCTCAATTACACCCCTACCAAAACAGAGGCTTTTAGAAAATTCTTTCATTAGTCAGGAGCTCACCGAATTGCTACATCAGTGTACATTTTAGGCTTTTAAGTTGGGGGGAGCAAGGCAGAGGTGAATAAAAAAAGGCATGCCTTGGCCACTTGACAACTACATTAATGATTTTTCCGACCTCTGGCTGTAGAAAGTTATTTACTGTACCTACCTTTCTTGTTCTAGTAACAAGACTGAGTTGAGAGAGGTGATAAATACTGCTTCATTTACAGAACTTGTATAGCTCATTTCATTGACTGGACGCCATTTACAGTGGTCAAAGTGAGAGCAGAACGCTTTACATCCTGGTAAGCATACAAATGGAAGGCTTACATTCCTCCAGAAATACCAGGTAAAGCACACTGAGGGCAAAATAAGTAACGAAAGAGCAGACCTTACTTGCAGTGATGCGATGTTTAGTAATAACTGGTACTAGGTCGTAGCATTAACATGGAAGAAGAGTCTCATCAGTCAAGTACCTAATTCCTGTACCCACTACATTAGTGGACTGAGAAATTAATAAGGAAAGGTCATGAATAAAGATGCATTTATGTGCCTTTCTACATTAACTATTTTGACAATTTCAAGACCATTTTTGCCTGCCATTCTGACCAACTTTAAGCACAGAACTGTACTACAATTAAATCACATCATAATACTCATTGGAAAGGGACACTGATGTAGTCAACATTAAAAAGATAGAGCATTACTTTTCTGAGACGAATCAAGGATTTTATTCCCAATTCTGCCATTGTTCACTGTGTTTTCTTGTTGCAGTCCTTGGAGATCAAGTGATCACATTTGCCTATTAATTTCATGGATGCAGCAATAAAATGTTAACTGTCTGCCCTGAACGTTCCCTATAGTGCAACAATACTAGCTTCCTATAAAATTTAATTTTTTCCTATAAAATTTAGTTACAGCAGGCATGAAAGATTATCCTTAGGCTTTTCAACTTCAGACTGTATTTTACTCCTGAAACAAGACAAGCACACACATCACTGAAAAGAAACTGCATGTTTCCTCATTACATTTTCCTCCAAAACAAGATTGTGGCAATTTGTCAGAGCTTCTTTTCCAGAGGAAAAAAAACCAAAACAAAGAAAAAGGAGTATTAAAAAAACCGACATACAAATAACTGCTTTGTCTAGACTAGAGGGAAGGGAAGAAGAAACCACCAACGCACAAAAGTTATCCAGTTACCCAACAGCTAACCGTCTTCCACTTCATACACAGGACTACTTCCCGCTGTCTCTGGGCAATGCGCAACCACTACTCTCGTCTGTGCTGCAAAACAAATGTAATTGTTTTATGGCATATAAGCAACAAAGAGCAGGGAAAAAAAATGACCACCTTGTCTCTTCCAGGATGCAAGGCATGATGCTTTTAACAAGTCTCGATCACAGGTAGGAAATTTACAATTTAAAGAAACAAAAAGACAGGTCAGTGGGGAAAGTGATTAACACAAGATCTTTTTAAAATTACATTTTAAACTGTACAAAGTGGACAATCAAAACAGCAAGGAGGCAAATACATATTTTTGCAAAAATGTTAAGATATCTGAGGACATCAGCAGGATCCTGACTACGTAGGTATCACAACTTTTCTAAGTTCTCTCTCTTTTTTTTACCTGGGTCTTGAAATACGAGAAATCGGGGTGTATTTAGTAAGTCAATTATATTTACATTTAAAAGTAACTATCCACACAAAATTGCAGATACATCTAGGCCATTAGCGATAGATCTTTCCGAGTTGTCTGCAACCAGAATACTGGCATTGTTATTGCTGTAGAGATTATGCTGATCATCATTCAGATCATGCTCTTCTAGAGTAAACATTTGTAAACAAATTACGGTTTAAACTGCCCTTTCCTGGCCAAGAGTAAGTACACTCATGTAACCTGGTTTTGCGCACAGTTCCTTTCACTTCTAATGGGGAAGACACTAGAAATACCGAAGAAAAAAGTAGTCACAGACCGATTAAACTGTTTTGACACAGGAAGAAGGATAACAGTAATGACAGAGAATGACAATAAGTGTTAGTTACAGTTCTTCACACTGAATTGAAGTATCTCACTTTACTGGCTTAGTTCTCTTCAGTTTGTTTGGTTTTTCTTTTTAACTCATGCTTGGATTCAGCTCATCTCTGGTCAAAGTAACTAACACATGGGAACACTGGGCAAATTTGGGTGATACTAAATATACGTACTGCTTACTACATATGAAACTCATTGCAAACTTTTAATTGGGACTTTTCTCATGCAAATCTTCCTGTTCTTTTCTCTCCTCCCATACCTAATTCTGACTATAGATGGTAGTAACGTCTACAAAAATGTTTACTTTGGAGTGAAATATTTCATTATAACTATTTCATACAAACTGTCACAGGACAGCCATGTGCTAGTGCTTCCACACTGGAAAGTGCCCCTAAGACAGCACTCAGCACAGGTCTGCACAAGTTACCAGCTACGGGCGGTGTTCAGCAATATATGGCAGGCAAGCCTGAAGCATGAGGCTGCTTATGGATACCACTGGTTTGTACTGTCACTTTATGAGGCAGGAAGTGCCTGGTCATCTTCGAGGTAGAAAGTAAAAGAAGCAGTTCCAGCAAGAGGTAATTTAGAGGTTACAATACTGAACAAAACATACAGTCCATTCCCTGATGAAACAAACCTATAATACTTCAAGAAAAAAGCATCACAGTAATGGATTATTTAAAGCCTCCAAAAGAGCCTGCTTTGATGGAAATTAAGCAGAAAATTAAAGAAAATGGAAACAAAGACTTCATTTATACCTGTGGCTATGAAAGCAGATTTAAAAAGGAAGATGAAAGGCTGCAAGTTCCACTGTTGCATATTCTGAGCCATGATAGGCTCAAAAGGCTTCACACACATTTTTTGCTCTTACAGTAAAAGAGAGGACTATAATAGAAATTCTAAACTCCATAGATGATCCCTATCCTTTCAAAACATGGCTCAACCACAGATTTTTTTTTTTTCAAAGCAAAGATCAAGAGGACAGATGAACAAACTAAATATATAATAGATTTTAAACTGATTTAGTATTGGAAACGTTTGAGGATTTTTAAGAAGCGTATCAAATCTAATATAAATAATCCTCCAGTTCTTCTTCTACATTTACGGCTAGTGACAGAACATTCAACTACGAGACAGTGCAATAATTGTCTCAACTGATTCTGGTAATTACATTTCTATAGCAGTTTTCTATTGAAGATACCAATTGCTTGCTCAACAAGAGATGAGGGATGTATTATGTCTTACTTAGTGTGCAGCTTCTGTAAGTAAATCTGTCTACTAATCCAGTCACGTAAGTAACAATGGTGTAAAAATAAGTATAATTTTCGTAATAAATTAATCATTTATTTTCAGGTACTTCATAAAATAACTGCACGTTCCAACCAAAGAACAGAGGTTGCTCTAGGCATAGGTGGTTGCCTAACATGGAGGCTATCGGAGGCATCAAACCTGCCACAGTGCTGCCATCTGCTATACCTGTGAGTGGTGAACTCCACACAGAGATCCTGACAGGTGAGTTTGTGGGGTTTTTTTATAGCTTAGAGGTTCTTCATTCTCCCGATGTTTCATCCTTAATAGTAAGAGATTCTGGACAGTAATTCTACAGCATGCCTCCACCGCCCTAAGGAAAATATTCCCCCCTATAAGAGAACCTGCTTGCTTGCTTTCCAGAGGATCATAGAATGATGTGGCTCCTTTGTGCAAAAGCATAATTCAAAAGCAAAAGAAACAAAAAGAAACTTTTCACCTGTATCTGTCAGCTTCTGGAAAACCTAGCAGGAGGGGGCTTCTACAGAGAAGAGGAGGAAGAATGGCACAAGACAAGGTTTTCTTCTCTCGTCAGTAGGCATTTTGGGCCCACATTGCCCTGTTCTACTCTTACCCACACCTCCAAGTCAGAGATCACAAGTACTATCTTTTTGAGTAGTATCAGACTGATGCTTTGCTCATATGACTGGTTTTGTCATACCAGATTGCTGCTTCCTCATGGAGTTTATAATTCTGTTACAACACGCTATGCATGGCTGAAGAAAACCAAGTAGTTACTGCTAATTGCACGAAAAGTTAAAATCCATTTGTAAACACTGAGGTGTCTCCTGCTCTTTTCATTCAGTACTACTCACTAAAACTACATAAATACCTCAGTGAAATAAAAACCAGGCACCACCTGCCTCCCCTTCACCTCCCTGGTTTTTTTCTTTCCATTAAACTGGGTACTAGACATGATTCTGCTTTTTTCCCTGTAAAAATTATATATATAAAAATTATTTCCCTCTAAATTACACTATATTAAATGAAAACAAAATATGGACTACTATGAGCCATTTCTAGCAAATTTTATCAATGTTGCTCCAACATAGTTAGAATATAACATTCCCCATCCCTATTATTTTGAAAATTTTACTTCCAGACATCCCTGACAAAAGAAATTGTCTCCGTGTTACTTTATTCAACTTTCAAAAATAAGCCTTAGAGATGATAGTTGATTATAGTCTTTGTTTTGGCAAGACACCACACATCACATCTGTCCAAGTTGTGCACTGTGAAACAATATATCCTAAGCACTAGCAGCCAAAAAATATATATGATGCTTTAAAGCAGAAGTGGATAAAACCTGTCCTTTTGTTATTTGTTTTCTTTTTCTTGATTCAGCATTATTTACAGATAAGCTACAAACAATACTGACACAAGAAAAAGGACACTGAACTAACAAAGCACATGACAGTAAACAGCTTATCAGCAATACTTGTACTCCCTGCCTCCTTCAAGTTAAAGGAGATCTAGAATTCATAGGGTGCTGCAAAATACTCTTTAAAGATTTGAAGCAGACTCAAGAAAGAATGTGAAGTAACCAAAGTCCACATAAGGGCAGAAAGATATGGAAAGTCATTATCTGTGCAACTCAGCTGGAGAAAACTACTCAAAAATATTCAGTGAGAAGAGACAGGACTGCAAGGTAAGCACACAACAGATTTTTACGTCCCATTTTTCCCAGATGACCTAGGAACCCAGTAGAGCAACTGACATCACCACAGAAAATAACACATCACAGTTTTTTGGGTCAAGCTGTTTTCCTCCTATAGGGTAGGTATTCAAATTTGGAGCAGGCAGAAAATAAATACACTAAAAGATAATTGTAACATTAATCTATAGATTTCTCAGACTTGGATGAGAATCCGATGAGTAGTTTCAGTACATTTTTTTTCTTAACCTCTGCTAAAATAAAAGGCCTCTACTTCACAACTGGATCTTGCTGTTCCCCTGAAGCAGTCACTTCAAGAAGTTTGAATTTTAAACCTCTAACATTTATACAAATAGGAATTGCCATTTAGCACATGAAGTTGTCAAGACATAAAGCACTCATAAGCATTAATTTCTGAACATATTTGATTCATAGTCTGAAGCTATTCCTACAATCACCAACATTAGTTTCCTTAGAAAAGCAGCTCTTGTTCTACACTCTCATACAGTCTTAAAAGGACACAGATGCAAACCACTGATGCACTTTCTGTGCTGTTTTCTTACAGAAAGTATAGAGGATGATTGTTCCTTTACCATAATTCTTACTTCAGGTTTTTTCCAAACAATTATTTTTGCAAATACTCACGCATTTGTCCAAATTTACCAAAGCAGTAAACATTGCTGCTTGTTTAGCTTTTATGAAATGTATTAAAGGCATTTTTGTTTATAATGAGAGATGCAAGTGTTCCTACGTACAGGCATAAACTTCTGAAACCCAGACCTAATCAAATTCCTGCCTGCAAAACTACTATGTGTACTCTGGCTCTGTACTCTCCCCCAATTCTCAGTGCTCTGTACTCCATTGTAGCTACCAGTTTACTTTCTTTGGCGTTTCCTGTGGCTTATAGGGAGGATGGCAGAAAGATGCTACTTTCTTCCAATGTTTATACCGGTTCATGATTGCTGAAGAAATCCTTGTACACTTTTGGAGAATACAAGACCATGCCAGCTACAATTCCTCCACTGCAATATGACTTATTGTGCTAGTTTAAGGATAACACAAAATTTATTTCCTGCACTGAATAATGACAGTACAATAATAGATATTATTGTGCAATTTGGAGACTTTAAGTGAACTAAACCATGACTTTGTTCTAGACTATTTTTATCTGGAATTAATGCTAATACAACTTTGGACTAAATTCTGGCCTTGGGTACAAAACCCAAAAAATAAAATTAATGACCCCCCCACCCCAATAAATAAAAGCAAGTGCAACAACAGAAAAATGTGTCCTGTTTCATCACTGTAGAAGGGCACGTGAAAACTGAGAAGCTCCTCAAACAGTTTAAGAATTGGCACGTATTTGTAAGAACATATGACAGTTTGGCTGTGGAACTTAAGGCTAACAGTTAAGCACCTCAAGCACATCTGACTGACAGCACAGATAAGAGTACAAGTTAAAATACTATTGCAAAGTATATAAAAACTTCCACATTTCAAATATTAATTAAATCCCCAAATTTTATATATCTGAACTCAGCCTTTAAGGATATGCATTCTTCAGGAGTTTCTTCATTTATAGGCATTACACCAAACAGGACATAGGGACAGACACAATGGTAGTCTGGTCTAGTATGCTAATAGCCTTGGACATTAAAATGGAAAGTTCTTAATTCCCTTCCAGTAGGTAAGTATGAAGTAACAGACCTTATGAAGATGTTGTGACAATGACAAAGTAGGGGTTACTGTTTACAACCACTATTCAAAATTTCAAGAAATTTAACACAAAAAAAATTGAAGCTTGATTCAACTCTTAAGTAGTGTCTCTCCTTACAAGTGGCCTATTGATACCAAGTTAAGAATGCCTTAACCAGGTCTTAAAGGTGAACTTCAACTCTGCAAAATATCAGTACAAATCCCACGCACCAAGTGGAGTTTACATAGAATTTAAGAGGCATGTAACACTTGCGTCAACTTCCTGATCAGGGAATCAATTTTGCCTCAACATACAAAGCAAACGACGGTGAAAGAAAGGTTACTGGATAGTATTTAAGAAAATATGACATTCAGGAAGAAAGTAAATATCATCATAATCTCTATAGCCTTCACCTCATCTCTAAACTAAAAATGAATAGGATGGCTATTAGGTCAGTCAAGAGGAGTCTGTATAATACATGCAAAACAGGTACACTGTTACATTTATTTTTTACACGAAATCCAAATTTTCTACATAAATAAGTTCTAAACACCATCCCAGATAACATCCTACTTTGTTGTAAGCAGAAAAAAGAAAAAGATAAAAAAATTTTCAAGTAATCTTACTCCCAACCTCCCTCCTAAAGACGCCAAACCACTAGAGTCTTCACATGCCAGAAACAACCATAAGACTTCTGACATTTCTCCATCACTCAGACTAGAAACATTAAATGAAAGCAAAAAAATCAACCAGCTAATGAGCTACTTCAAATTACATGAAACTTATTACTGAGCTGATGCTAGCTAGATTTTGTTACATGTATACAAGATTATATAAAATTATGGTTTGCATTTAACTGAAGAAGAAATTTGGGTTCTATCATATTTGTGCAGTTTTGCAATGTAACTGTGATATTTACCAAGCAAGTTTTCTGCACCACACTTGTAGCGTCCAATCTGTACAACAACACTTCTCATTAAACAGATTGAGTTTTTAAAAAATGCATATTTAAAAGACTACTTAGATTTTAGCACTGAAATAAAAGCTTAAGGATCTGCACAGAATTCAGTCCTCCCTTCCTCAAGCAAGATTTTAATCTGAACAGTGTTAGTATAAGTTTATCAGCAGTGTATAAGTTAAAATGTTCAAATTATTAGATTTATTTTTTCCTGGAAGGAAAATTGGAATACTGTAAGGCAAAACAATTACATAACATAAATCTTGCTATTACTATCCGTGGTGGTATTTGCTGGAGTGGAAAATGAAATGAAGTTGCCTGTGCAAGAGTTATTAAGCTACCTCAATAACTATTTTAAATCACTTCACTACTGTTCTGAAAAATAAGTCATTTACTACTTGGGTAGAAGAGATGGGAATCTTCAGGCGTGAGAAGCTCACTGTAACTGTTCAGGACAGCGCAGACACTGGGTTTAAAATCTCAATGTAGAGAAAAAGCACTCTGCTATGATTTCTCATCTCTTTAGGACACCACAACCTTAACATTGGTGTTTACTCAATTTAGAAACCCCTAATTCTTCTTTTTCTTGTAAAGTACTCTATAACCTACATTACCACATTCCACCTTGAACAGTCAGCTAATACATTAGTTCCAGAGACAGAGGTTCTCATACACTTCACCTGATAAATGACAGCCAGCCTAGTTATTCAATATTCAGTTCAGCTGAGTAACTGCATCTCTGCTCAGCAGAGAGAGAGAACCAAGAAAAGGCATTGCTAGACAACTAGAGGTGTGGGGGGAGCATATACAGGCACACTGTAAATATGCTCTAACTTTGCAAAACCTCATGCAAATACTTAGAGAGAACAAACAAATGTGAAAAAGGGGTGGGTTTTTTATGCAGTTCTTTCTATTTTATCTTATACCTTGTCTCTCAGAATTAACACAGCACATTTTCTTTCCAGAGAATTACTAAACCGTTTTCTAAAGGGTGACTCCCTCCTCTAGTCATATCACCCCTCCTTTGATATAGCTTTTGCCAGCAGTAGGAGCAAACTATTATTCAATTTAGTTCATCTTGGTGCTGTGCCATAGCTAGGCTCTGTACCCTCTCTGTCCGCTCCGAACTGGCAATGAACTCTCCTTCTCCCACATGTTACGGCAGCACTAGTATATACCTCCTTGTCATACACCATTAGCTGAGATGCTTCCTGTCAGGAGCGCTGAGCTGTTATTGCCCTGAGGTTCCTACACTTGACAGGAAAAGGCAATGCTGAAGGTAAAAAGTTTGAGAGCTAGAGCAACGCTGGAGGGCATCTGGACTCATTACTCATTTCTCCATCTGGAAACAGCATATTTATCGTTAGAAGACCTTACCTCCACTGGGGCATCTTATTTCTCACATTATCAATATACTCACTGCAAGTCAGCTGCTAATTGTCAGCATGCCAAATCCATGTACTGTAGTTTTATTGACTGAGCAAAATCAGATTGATTGATCGCCATTGTTCCTGGTTTTAGCTAATAGAACTGAATGAATTAAAGGCCTCAAGCTTTCAGATTTTTCCTCTGCATAAAAAGCCAAACTGTTTTAAAGCTTAATGAGGCAACAATCACTTAGTAACACATATACTGTGTTCCCATACGCAAGTCAAAAAAGCTTTTCTTCGTTGTTTGGTGAATGGAGTTAGGAAGCCAGTCTGCAACCACAACTACACTAGTTTTACGCTGGAATACCAAAATAAAAAGCAGATCTGTCCATAAATCTTAGTTGCATTTTTATATAGGTTATGAAAGATGACAGAGTAAAGCTGGTTCTCTTAAAAGGATGTATTTTTAGAATGTACACAGTATCTTAACTCCCTTGAAATTATACCGAGGTGATGCTAACCTACTTGCCTACAAATGAAAATTTTCACAGCAATCCAAATATAACGCTAGAACCAAAAGGTCATATTTTAGTGAACTATACAACATAACTCGCTCAGGATACTACCTTAAACATCTGCTAAAATTAACAGCTGGAAATAAGCAATATGGCTTCTGTAGAGTATTTAAAATTAACTTTGTTACATCATCCATTTTTTTAAATGCACACACACAATAAATTAAAAATCTGCATCATCCTTTTTGAGACTTTTTACTCCATAATTTCTGGTTTTGACCAATGGTTTGACAGCAGAGTGCTTTAGCTCTTGAATGACAGACTACATTCCTACAATCAAGAATACTGCAGAAAAGATTTATCTCGGTCTCAGCTGAACTTTAAAGAATTAAGTTCTTCCTTTCAGCTAGCAATCAGAAGCCCCAGGATTACTGCCAAATGTGTGCTTCCTGGATACCAGGCAAAATCTTCCTCTACCTTCCATTTAGTTCCTTAGTTCCCTTTTCTGAGTTAAACTGAAGGCTCTACAAAGTCTTTATTCACAGTTTATAGAACTGCAAAATGGAATAGGTTGTCTTCGTTAACTCTCATTAATGAGAAAATTCTATTTCGGGTGTTCAAGTTCAAAATTTTCTAATTAACTATTCCATATAAAAATCACCCAAGTAATATAGAATAGGGCTAGGAGACACAGGCCTCTTCATAAAGTTATTTTTTGTTCCCTAGGAGATAATCTCTACACTTCTGCAAGGACTGAGTCATTCCTCCTGTTTCCTCGGTGATGGATCAGGAAGCGAAGAAATCCCTTAACACACAAAGCTGTGTCCTCTACTAAAAGACAATGCAGGGTGTTACAAGTCCTCACTACGTTCATGAGAGATGGATACATTTGGCATTAAATGAAACAGAAGAGCAGCTTTGGCTGCCACTCTCCATGACGCAGCACTTACCTAAACTTTCCTTTTACTGCAATATGTATAGCAAATAAGTCAGCCTTCGATTGCAATTTGTCTGCCATTTACAAATCTTTTCTTCCTTTTCAGCTGTTACATATAAGTTTCAAGTAGTATCATTTCATTTTTTGGGGGGGAAAGCATGACCTTATTCTTCTCACTTATTTCTGTTACCAGCTCCAAAGGGGAAGCATTGGGTTATACTCAAACAGGTATCCTGCATAGTACAACATAACCAACTGCCAGAGCTGTCTGACCAGACAGCATGGAGCAGATTTTGCTCAAACTGCCACTTTATTGAATTCACAGAAGTCCCACTAATCTCACTGTAATTACCAAAATTATTCCCAATTTAATTTACTGTCATTTTAATAGATTGTGTTCCTAAGCATCTATTTTCAAGTTACTGTGGAAACAATTCAACATCTGATATTTGTCATAACTGACAGGCAATTTCAGATGAGTAATTTTAAGGAAAACTGTTTAGTTTGACAAAGTGAAGTTTTCCGGGGTTGTTTTAAGAACACTCTTCAGCAGGGCCCCGTTACAGGCACGTACAGGTGGGAGTAAGACAATCAAAGAAGCAAACGCTCCCTCTTGCGGCAACAGAGGCGGCCGACAGCGCCGGGGTGAAGGCGGAGGTGAGCTCACGGCACCCGTGGGCCGATTCTGCCTCCTGAAGATGGCAGTCTTTTTGGTACGTGATCTTAGAGAACCGTCCTTAGCTTTGATCAGAGATGGTTAGAAAGCATTCTGGAAGAGCTCTGGCCTTGAGAAAAGTCCACCTTTTTTCGGCCTCAGGCCTCTAGTAGACAAGAGGTATTTTGTAAAAGACCCCCATCTCCAGTTCAACAACGCTGAGACAAAAAATCCTGCTGCAGGTACTTGCCTAGAGACAGCTGTGCTAGAGGAAACTGAGCCAGGATGTTGGTGGAAACTTGCAGGAGGTTGTGATAGGTATCTGCTTGCAGAGCAGAACAAGTTGTCCCTAAGCATTACTGTATTTTCTCCTGCATTTTCTTAACGATTAATAAAATTCCCTTATTCCTTACTTGAGATAAGGAAGGGGGGAAAAAAAGGAACAAATCACCAACACCTTGCTGATATGCCAGGTTGTGTGTCCAACATAATACAGATTATTTAAAAGACATTTAACAGATAGAAAAGCTGCACACACAGAACAGCCAGGCTCCCTTGGCACTCCTCTTTTTGTCTGAGCTCCTTCCCTTTCCTGTTTCGTTCTCAATTCACATTTCAGCAGG
>NW_010400184.1:50779-53728 GCF_000710305.1 Buceros rhinoceros silvestris
GCAGGAGGCACTGCGGTTACCTCATAAAAGGGATAATTACTGTGTTCAGTTAAAGCACAAACCAAAATGTATAATTGGGGCAAGTTTTTCAGAGCAGCAGCTCAATACCACAAATAGTCTTAGATGAGAATGAGGGAAGTTAGCCTTTACTTCAGGGAAAGTTTGGTGAGATAATATGAATCTCCCAGTCTTCTACACGAACAACGTGACCAAATCATCAGAACCATCTTTGAGGACTTTAAGTCCAAAAATCGCAAGTATTACTGTTTCTCAGAACCCATTTCCATTTTTATTCAAGCCTCTTTACTCCCTCCACTTCAAATTACAAAATAAGAAAAAAATAAATAACAAAGGAAGAAATCTTATTCCCTCATCTTTTCCCCTTCCCAAACCTCTCAGAAGTCAGAAGTGAGTCATTATTCAAGTGAAGGATTATGATGACAAGTTAACACAGTTATTTTTCACATTTTCCCAGGGCATAAAGGCAATAGATACATGAATAAAGAACTTCTGCTTTTAATACTAGAAAGGATCTCCAAGACATTTTAATATTTCTCTGCTCTAAGTCACATATTGTTCCCGAAGGCTAAAGAGTTTGTTGGTAGCTGAAAGGGAGACATCTCATACTTTCAGATACTGTCCACATTATTAATTCAGAGACAGATAAAAAGCTATTCCCATTGTAACTTGTTATTCAAACATATTTCAAAATGGCAAAGCTTAGACAGACCTTTGGTAAAGCTCCAGACTTCCACTTCTGTTTAAATCAGCAGTAAAACTGAGATCAGCTGGAGCAAGTCTGACACTAAAGTTACAAAGTAACCTTTAGAACTAAAGCAGTAATGTCATACATGCTGGTGGATGGTTTAACAAACTCGTAAAAATCTATATATGAGGATAGATATGTCCTTTAGTCCACAGCTTGAAATGGCACTCAAATTGGTTAAGAAATACTGCCCCAGCTTGTAAAATTGTTTCATTTTTGAAAGCTCAAAATGTGACAATCCTCTGCATTTATCTAAACGTAAAGATCTAGAGTGTACATCAAACTGGTACCAGATATCTCTCCAAAATAACACATAACTCTATATAGCAAAATGTTGGCTGTTTAAAGGAAGAAAGGAAGTGCAGATACTTTCATAACATAAGATGAAGCATTATTTCCTGTTACTTGTTTTGCAAACTTTGCACTCATGGAAATAACTGCAGTGAAATATTTTATGTAAACTACTTTATCTGAGACACACTATAACTGCAGAGAGCATATGCAATGGAAAATACTTTTAAAAAGCTGATATTCAACAGTTTCTAATAATTCCTTACGCATTTCCTAAACACTATGAAAATGTTGATCTGGCATTAACTTGACTCTTGGCTGTAATAAGTTTAATTACAAATGTAAGCTCAAAGCACAAAGGAAATGGTCAGGCATAAGCTATCATCAAGCTGGAATTCAGTAACAGCTTTCAGGAATGTGTTTACCTTGTTCGAGAACAAACTTCTGTCAAAAGCTGGACTATCTCCTTTTAAGACAGCCATTGACTGACAAATTATTGGTAGGCTAATGAACAGTTGTGGTTTCTTCTACATAATAAATAAGCTACGAGTGAATAGCTGATTGCTTCTACAGAATACTTTGCATTTTACACGTCCTAGCCTCAAAAGATTATAAGAAGCTGGTTATCTGCACCTCTGCCGCCTCCTTTCTTCTGCACTCTTGCAGACGGACACATTCAGTTGCAGCTTATTCACTCAATCTTTTTTTTGCTAAAGCATTCTTAAAACTATAATATCTCTTCATCCCCCAATTTTCATTCTCCCCTGCTTCCACCACCCATGTAACTGCTTCCTTCTTCAGTGTACGTACACATAAACACACTCACTATCTCTTTCCTTCAAAATCCCCGTAATAATGTAAGGTAGATCTGGCAATACAAAGAATGCTTCTGCACACTGTCCCAAGTTCCATGGCTCAGTCATTATTTGTCTGCATTTTAACTGCATCTGGAAAGAATTCAATCCCATGCAAGTCCTTAGGGATTACCCAAGGATGATTCTCAGAAACAAGTCTTCTTTTCTAAATAAGCATTAAACAATTCTTTTTGTCCCCAGTTACATTCGCCAGTGGTTTCTTTCATCCTTGCTTAAACCTTTGTACAGTCTCTGTTCAGCACTATCTAGCTACCACTCTCCACTGTTGTCACCCTTTCAGCTTACGTTTAAAGGACCTGATCTACTGTGTAACGGTTGCAACATACTTCAGGAAAAATGTACACTGATACAAAAGCTTAACAACAGTATCTCTTACAAGTGACAAGAAAATGTCCTTGTTACTTGCTGTTCGTTGAGAACAGGCCTTCAATTAAGTAACAGACAAAGTAGTAAACAAGTGTACTTTCCTTCACAGAAAATTTTTGCATGTATTAGAAAAAACAGGACCTTATAGGACAGATTGCTAAAAGTGTATAGTTCAAGAATATGTAAACTTCAGTTGCATCCAAATTTAAAGCATGAAAAAGGAACACCTTTATAAACCTGTCTTTGCACACAGAGAGTGTTGTTTTGCATGTCTTTTACAAAATACAGCCTTTATCTTAAGAACACCTTCTGTTCCCACCCCACACAGAGTTAAGGGCAAAGGTCTACACAACCATCAGGACTTCTGAGCAATGGACAGAAAGGGCTCTCAGAGTGCCAGTGAACTTCAATTGTTAATAGAATTAAAAGATGGGATACTTACAGCTCAGGCACTCGTTGTGTCGAATACTACTGGATTTGCTGCAGACTAGAAAAAAAAGAAAATTCTTATAAAAATAGCGAATGCAAGTTATATTACAAAACATAACTCAATGAAACGAGTTGGCCAGGCTACTTTACACCATGTCAAGGGTCTCACTCATTTCTCAGCTGTTACATGCACTATACATCCTAATAAACTGAAACACTCTT
>NW_010400184.1:53811-55669 GCF_000710305.1 Buceros rhinoceros silvestris
CTCTTTCCAAAGAACAAGCCTTATTAAAAACATTTTGTCTAGTATGATTCCCAGTAGCACTGAGACCTTTACATTAGAAAAAGAAGGAAGCTGGACCTCATTCAGGAATTTAAATAGAGAGAACACAACAGGACTGGGTAATTTTTTTCAGCATTGATTTTGATGATTTTTCCTTTTCCTCCAAAACTGTATTTGAGCATAGGTGTTTTAGTTTGGTTTGATGGGGTTTTTTTAAATACAAATTATGTTGTTTAAATTTAGAAATTCCTTTGTCAAAAATTGAGTGCATATTTCAGTTGCGAATAAATTTTTGTACTATTCACTCATTGCTCTCTTTGCCAGTTAACCACATTTAGTTTCCCTCTCAACGGATTACCTAAATTTGAAAAAGGTTTGTTTTTCTGACTGAGAATTTCCCACAAACTCCTCAAGTCTAGAATGATGCTTTTTAAAAGATATTAAGAAAAATTTTTAAACAACCACTTTGTTTCAAAGCTAAGCCTTTGATTCCTTGTCCAAACTAATTTTCACAACACCTTCGCCTACTACTGACATTGTTGTAACACACTTGTATCAGTCTCCTATTGCACTAAGCTCTGCGGTCCACAAAAATCCCCCCAAAGCACAACGTTAGCACGAGGAGTAACAGAAGATGAAACCGTCAAGTAACAACAAAAATTACGTTTAGAGCATTGAGCTGGAATCTTAAGTGAGTTAAATGATTACGCAGTGTTAAGACACAGGTACAGATGCAAATACACAGTTTATTCTAAGACATTGCTTAGCATAATGCTTACGAAGAAATCAATGATATGAGTTCCAAGCAGTTGCAACTCAAACGGAGAAGGCAACTTTTTGCAATGTCAATTTTTCGCTACATATACGCACACACACTTTTTTTGCTTTTTATGCGTTAGCACGAGGAGTAACAGAAGCCAAGCAAATACACAAGATAATGAAACCGTCAAGTAACAACAAAAATTACGTTTAGAGCATTGAGCTGGAATCTTAAGTGAGTTAAATGATTATCCAGTGTTAAGACACAGGTACAGATGCAAATACACAGTTTATTCTAAGACATTGCTTAGCATAATGCTTACGAAGAAATCAATGATATGAGTTCCAAGCAGTTGCAACTCAAACGGAGAAGGCAACTTTTTGCAATGTCAATTTTTCGCTACATATACGCACACACACTTTTTTTGCTTTTTATGCATTTTTTTCTTTACTCATCTAGCTCTTACTACAGGATAAGAATCCTTTTGAGCCTTCTCCTGAGCTTAGAAAAGCAGGCTTTCCATCTTGCTAAAGACCATTACAAATCCAGCCTGAGATTCTAACTCAGTACTTCGTGACTTTAGCACAGAAACTGTATGCCAAACTAGCACTGAAACTTTCAATTTACCCTGCTCTGGCCCACAGAGGAAGGTACCTGACCAAGAGTTTACCACAAAAAGATAAAACGGATTAATTTTCTTTGTATATTTTTCTGATCCCCACCCAACCTTCAAAAAGATCTATACATAACACTGAACACCGTTTGTTCATCCCACAGAAATTTCTTTCAGTGAGGAGGAAATTAAAGACCCCCCTTTCTCCCTGCCCATGTTGCTAACCGACATAAGATCTGTTGGGAGCTCTGTCATCTCTGACAAACAGCCCATGTGCAGGCAAGAAGTAGAACAATTTCTCTGAGTAACAAAAAACCAGACCAAATAAACAAACATAAAAAAAACCAAAACAAAAAACCACCACTAGTATATCCCAACTGTCTGGGAAACTTGGCATTTAAAAGTGTGGAACTCCTAAATTTTTCTTCTTGCTAACTCAGAAGGAAAATCCCTTAAGCTATCTCTTT
>NW_010400185.1:0-327 GCF_000710305.1 Buceros rhinoceros silvestris
GGCTGAGGGTTAAAACCCGGGTCAGTTCTCTGCTTGCTCCTGCTGCGTGCCGAGCCGGTGTCACTGCCGGGGGACCTTCGCATCCCGCGCCGCGGCAGAGGTGGACCGGCGAGGTGCCAGAAGCTGCCGGTCCCAGGGAAGATGCGGCACAGGTTGTGTCCCGGGGACCTGTGCAGGGAGGAGCGCTGCGGGTACCGCGGGGCGCTGCGGGGACAGCCGCGTGCTCAGGGGGACTCTGAGTAACCTCCTTGCTGCCGTCAACTCGTCAGCCACCCTCCTGCCTGCTGTGGCCGGCCGGATGAATCCTGGGGAGTCCTTCAGGGTTAG
>NW_010400185.1:740-1585 GCF_000710305.1 Buceros rhinoceros silvestris
CGCAGGCTTGTCGGTTGTCGCTCTGAGGCCACGGGAGCCCCCGGCTGCCCGTGTGGTGCAGGAGCCGGGGGCTCGTGTGTGTTTCTGTGCTGCTGGACAGCCTGACGGCTCCTGAGCGCAGTGCAAGTCCCTCGCTCTCTGCTCTGCAGTTGCTCTTGCTGTGGTGTGGTACAAGCATCCAGTGGGGCCGCACGTGGAGAGAGAGGTTGTGCGCTAGAATAGCAAAACGTGGGTTTGTGTCTTGGGACGTAGGAGCCTGCGTTGCAAAGGTGGGAGGGCTTTGGCTGATTTACAGGCTGTGCCTCCATCTCAGAGCCTGAATTACCCTGAAGAGAAGGTTGTAACTGTTGGGCACTTCAGAATCGGGCTGCTTCACGGCCCTGGGGTGATGTGGCCAGCCTGGCACTGCTTGCAGAGGCAGCAGGAGGGGTCCTCATCCTGGGACACACAGAGATTTGGAGCATTTGAAAACGAAGCCAAATTCTACATTAACCCAAGGTGAGCTCCAAGAGCCTACAGTGCTTTGGAAATGAGAGTGAGGGGAGGCCCGAGCTGCCCAGCACAGCAGGGCCTGTAGGTGTTACCTAAAATATGAGTGTTCACCTGCAAGTGTCCAGCAACTGCACTGCAGAGTGCTGGCGAGGTGCCATCAGGAGCAGGAGACCAGCTCTGTCCCTCTCCGGGAATGCAGTGGGGCTCCCTGCTACCAGCGTTTTGCTTATCCCACGTGTAGGGCATGACAGCCCAGCACTGGTGTGTCTGGGGCTGCTCCCTGGGCCCAGAGAGGCTGAGTTGCAGCAGCAACTGATATGGTTGGTACCAGCAGAAGACACCTGGCAGTGCCC
>NW_010400186.1:0-6762 GCF_000710305.1 Buceros rhinoceros silvestris
GGGGCGCGGCCGCTGCGCCCCGGCCCCGGCTTCGGTGCTTAAATACCCTTTAAATCTGCTTGTTAGTCTCACCGTACCCATGAAAGGATTTTGACGCCACTGTGGTGGATTATGCAGCTCTGCAGAGAAGGACCGAGGTCTTTCAAGGTATGGCCAGAAAGAAATCTTCAGGTATGTGGGACTTTAATGTCCACAACAGAGGCACTTTCAAAGTAGGGCAACTTTGGGTAGCAGCTGCACGAAGTGGTCTGGAGGATTAGATTTGGATTTAGGTGCCTCATTTCTGCCTAAATTCTCCATCCTCTTGTGGCTTTGGTCGGTAAAATGAGGCTATGTAGCCTTTCCAAGTGACTGTAAGGATGAAAGTATTCATGGTTTTGAGGTAATGGTGCTAAAATTCTGGTAATGGGGAGCCAGAGATAGCTGAGGGCTGCTTACTCACACTGTGCTTCCTTTCGCAGTAACTAATAGCATATCTAGGCTTTGATGTTGATGGGTAGGCAGAAGAGTGGTCTTGATTAAAAGCATTAATTTACCTCTCTCAGATAACACATTCATATACACACATCTAAATCAGGAGTAACTCCATCAAAATAAACAGCCCTTGGGTAAAACAGGTGTAAAAGAGGAGAGAACCAAACCTTGCATCTTGCATCATATGACAAAGTAAATGGGCAAACACAAGGAAAGTGAATTATTGTTATTATACGTGCACATTACATTCAGTACCATTAAAATCTAATGCTACAAAGAAAATGTCTTTCAAGCTTGCAGAGTATATGCAATAGGTGCTGTCAAGAACTCATCAGAACTTGTGAACATTTCCTTTGTATATGTTGCCTTCATTGCAGCACTGATGTAAACCAGGAGTACTTTCACTGGCAGAAAACTGACAGGACAAAAAGACCCCAGGTCTCTTAGCTCTAAGGAAATTAACTGAGACCCATTGACTCAAGAAAACCTTCAGAAATTTTGAATTGCATCTTAAATGAACATTTAATTTCATAATTTGTCACCTTAGATAATAATGTTAAGAGATCTATGCTGGTACAAACCATTGTGTTAATTACAGTAAAAGCCATCAAATTAAATTCAGTTTCTGGAATCAATAGCATTTCTCCAAGTACCATCCCTAATGATGGCCATACCTTTCATTTGGAGTTTTATTAATGCATATGTTATATCTGTCACCTTCTTCAGTTGCGAGCAAACTCGCTATATGTTAATTCACACCTGAGAACAATCGTTTTTCTTGTATTTTCCTTCTAAACCTGATGATAGGATGTGTCAACACATGGGGTTTTTTGTTTTGTTTGGTGACTTGGTGCAAGTTTTCTTCTTGTTTTAAATTTGCTGCTAAATGAGTTTCCAGTGATTTTAATTATAAGAATGGAGAGCAAAAATGAAGAGTAAAAAAACTTCACTCTCCTTGCTGCAGTCTCCATTGTAACGTCTGGACATGTTGGGAAGTAATGAAATAAGCAGATAATCTTTTATAAGTTTCTATTTTAGAAATTACTCATTTCTTGGGGAAATTCTCTCATGCTTCCACAGAGATAAATGCTACCAATAGTTATTTACTTTCCCCCTCCTAATAATCTGTTACATTAACAGAAATCTAGAAAATTCCCCATCGCACCAGCCTTCCTGTTTATTGCATATTTTCACGCTGCGTATCACAGTCACAGCATCGCCTCCTCTGACAGACACCCTCACGACAAACTGCCAGGACACACAGAAGATTGCTGTGAGCATATAACACCTCACGCTAATTTCCAGCACGTTTCGTCTCCGCAGTCTGGCCTCCCTCTACCTGCCACATCATCAATGAACTTTTCCAAAGCAGCATAACCTTAATTACATTTTAGCTTCATCACAGAGGGAAGTGATGTCTTCATTAACGGCGGGGAGACAATTTTCAGGTCGAGTTTTTCACGGCGACTGGTTTTTTCAGGCAAGGCACAACTACAGCTACCTATTAGTAAAAGACACTCCTCCTAAGCTCTCACTCGTTTGTTAATAGATTATTAAACCAGTTAGGTGTTTGTGGTTTGGGGTTTCTTTGTTCATAAAAAAGCACCTTTCATGTGACAACAGCTGACTCTGGGAACATAAGGTCAAGATGTCCCTCCTCATGACACCCTATGTTAGCCACTTGAAAAACAGGTGTATAATCTAAATCAGTTGGTCAAACTCCTTCCACGCTCGGTGGAGAGACAGACATCTTCAGCGACAACTCACTGTAGCCTCAGCCAGACCTCCTGGACAGTTTTTTGGTCTCTCTGTGGCCTGGTTGGGACAACAAGCAAACTCACCCCAAGCATGAGGAACCCACTATTGATCTCCATGTTTCATTCCACTTCTTGGGTGTCCCAAAGGAAACACCCCTTAGTTTTACTGCAGACCAAGAAGCCTGTACAAGCATGAGTGACACCGGCATTTGTAATCCACCCCTGAACCCTGACCTCACCCCAAACACCAGCAGTGCCACAGGTGAGAGAAGACTCCCCACCCAAAAGAAAGGGACATGGAGAAAGCTGACAGATATAACCCTGAAAGAAAACAAACAAAAATGTTACATTTGAGGCAGGAAGGCAGCTATTAAGGGAAGTGGAATTGTTACCAGACTCAAACAAGGAACTGAAAATATTGTGAGAGATGACGGGAACAAAGAACCTTTGTTGGCTCATGAAAATTTGGGGGTTAAGGAAGTAGAATCCTATTTCAGGTGCCAAAGGCTGCCAGGACATCAGCCCAGCGGGCTGGGGAGTTCCTGGGCGGAGGGACTAACAGTTGCTGCTTAACTTTACAGCATTAGACACCGCAAAGAGTGCTTGTCTGTCAGAGGACAGTCTTTGGATCAGCTGCTGTCTGCTCAGATTTACCAGGCTGGCAAGACGGCAAGTATCTGATCACAGTGGAAGAATGCTTGTACCAAAACATCAAACTGTGCAAGACTGCCCTTCACATCTACCTGCACATAAAGCATTAGACAATGTTTGGCTATCAGTACTGTCACCATCAAAACACTTACTCCCATGTTAGCTTTCTATTTTATATTAAAGTTTATATTTTATATTAAAGTTCCTAACTATAAATGGCTGCCTGGACACTGCTACAAAGAAAGAGACACCCTTCAAAGTAGGTACTGATATACTGATATACTGTTTGATGTGAAACAGAAACTTCGGACTGGGCCCTGAAGCAGAAATGTCGCTAGATAGTAAGCAGAGCCGTCAGCCACACCCAGCTTCAGCTGACCTGAGGTGTGGGGGCACAAACATCTCTACAGCTAAGCACCAGGTGCCCTCAGCACTCAGAAATGAGGAGCCTTCTAGACCCTCTGTTGAAAAATACAGTTTCACTGAAGACTTCCACCGTGTTCACCAGCAGCTTTCAGGGTCTCACAGCACTCAGCAGCCACCCTCAACCTCACCATGGGCTCCTCTCCCTGCCCACGAGCTCCTGCAGGCAGGAGGAGGCAGGGCCCTGTGGGCTGCCCTCTCCTTCACCCTGTGCTCCTCACTCGATTCTAGTCACCCTCTGCTCTGGGATCTGAACGAGGGAGGGACCCCGTGTTAAAAATAGAGTATTACTGTGTAAAGCAAGTCTATCTCCTGGTGCACGCAGGAGGGCATCAGGTGGGGAATTTTCAACAAGTTACAATTCTAAAATTACAAGTTCCCTTATTTTGACATTTTCTTCCCTCTTAGTGCTTAACTTTGCAACCTTATTGCTGCTATTCTCATTATTATCTGGTTAATTTTTTGCTTTCTGACACAACTAGAATCGCTGCTAAAGACTCACTCACAAAAAAATTTGTATTTTGTAACATGCTACCAAGGCAGCAGCAGAGAAAGGCCTGTGTGGCTTTATAAATAGAAATACATTTTATTTATTTTTACATTTTATAAAGATCTCCTGTTTGCTTGCTGAAAGCCCATCTAGCCTACAACGGCCAAAATCAGGTGCTTGGGGAAAAGTATAGGAACAGAGAAGCATAAAGCGGTATTTGCTCTGAATATCCTCTCACAGCCAGGTTGGCTCAGGCAATTCCTGAGTGGTCTCTTTGTATTTAATGGATTTAATAGATTGTCTTTTCCACCCATTCCCTTTTGACCTCTTGTAAACATCCAGCATTCTCAGGAGGCTGTGAAAGATGGTGAAGGAAAGGGAGTGTTCAGCTGGGGAGAGGAGTGTGCGGGGCTTCAGCCGTGCTCCAGCAAGGGCTTGTCTTTCCTATGAAATAGCCATGAGCAAAGCCTGGAGCTGACACCACCTTTTCTTTCTAAGTGTTTTCCCAGTTGCTCTTTTTTTTTTTCTTTTTCAGCAAAAGAAATTTTGAAGAGTACACAAAGCAGCACCGTGCCAAAGGTGGGACATAGGAGACTCCCTGGCCTGGGCACTCCCAGGACACTGCAGGAGGAAGGGATACAACCCCGGTCCTCGGAGCGTTAACCACTGGCCTGGTGAAAAAAGAGAGCAGAGGTGGTTTCCAAAGAAAGCACCAGCTGCTTCTGGTGTACCAGGCCCGCTCCAGGAAGGCTCTGTGTGGTAAAGGGTGGAGGATGCTGGAGAACCTTGGGTCTGCATGGGGGCTGAAGCATCGCACCTTCAGCAGCTGGAGTCCTTTGTCTCATGAACGTGTGGCATTCCTAGACCCAAGGCAGGGGTCAGACAGCTGCTGGGAGGCAGTTCTCATCATCACAGCTTTCAACCAAAGCATCTGACTTCTGCCCGAGCCCCACGATGACATCCCTCCCGGAGCTGGCTGCACAGCCACCAGTCACTGCTCCATCATTTCCAATGCTGGTGCTTTGCCAGAGTAAAAGCTAATTAAGAACCTTTAAAGCTGTTCCTACAAGACTTAATACCATAACAACAATATTTAAATGATACAACGAATGAACCAATATTATTTACCTGCTAACATTACTACCTGAACACACTAATAACATTTTAAAGTACCCATAATAGCTTTTTAATTTTAAGAGCAATAATCAGTAGAATCACCTGCTTCCCCTACCAGATGTCGAGGAACAAAAGCATGTTTCCTTTTCTCATCAGGAGACCCACATAATCCTTTCACATATTCATCCGCCCAAGTCAATGACATATGCCACATACTGTCCCCAAGGCTGAGGCCTTTCTGAAGGGGAACAGGAAAACCAGGCATGAAGAAGGATGGTCTATGCTTAGGGAGCTTTACTAGGAAGAGCTTTTGGCAAGCCTTGCACAATGCCATTTTCATGATGGCACATGCTCATGAAAATCAAAACGAGGGTTTGCCGTTCAGCAGCCAGCGCAGCTCATGGGTTACAGAGCTGAAGCTGCACCGAGACACCGACGAGAAGGGTGCAGCCATTCAGTGGCTTCAAGCAGCTGCTGCTGATGGGACTGAGAGAGAGGGAGATGGCAGGTTAACAGGAAAGGACGTGGAGGAAGCAACGACAAGGCTGGTACTGGAGAACCTAAGAGACATTACCAGCATTCCCTCAACCTCTGCCCTGCCCGCAGTCCTGCTTGTCTCAGAAGAGCGTGTGCAGACTGAGCAAGGGGTGAGAGGTTCGCTCTGAAACACAGTGACACGAAGGCACAAGGCAACGATTTAATGCAAACAGACCTAGAGACTGGGGTCTGCAGGCCCGGCACCTTCCTCCTCCCAAGTCTTTGGTTGGTTGATGGTGCACAGGGCAGGTTACAAACACCTGCATCAGGCTTTCCAGTGTTCACAGTCGATAGGCAGTGAGGAGCAGGCGTGTAACGACGCTTGCCCAGAGTAACTCCAAATTGTTCAGGAAGGTGAGGGGTACCCTGTCCTTGGGCAAGGCTCCCCCACCTGTAGGCTTTAACCAGAGTGCTCCATGCTGCACCGAGTTCGTGCCATTCAGGATCCCTGCCACATACTCGTTGTCGGCATTAACAACAGATCTAAGAGGGGCTGGAGGATTTAGCTTTACCCACTTCCAACAGCCTTGAAACACGAGATATTTTTCAAAGGGTGTGAAAATCCCCTGCCCCAGAACATCCATAGAAGGCTTGAAGGCCCCACAAGTAGCTGTGGAGAAGGAGCTTACTAGGATTGTGTAGTGGCTAGACAACATCTTTGGTTGTTATTTATAAAGAGTTTCTTGTCCGTACAAGGTATTTTACCTCAGTTCTCATATGGTCGATGCTTTGTTCCCTAGAGATTTGAAGTATGCTTATTTTCACCAATTCTCCTCAGTTTCTGCCTGTTGCTGGTAATCCCAGATACCAACCAGGAAAGCAGTGAGAAAGTCACACAGCCTGACATGGACTTCTCCAAAGATGCATCAGGTGACCAGGAGCAACCGTGATGCTTCAGCATCCTAACTCATCCAGACACAGATTCCTGGAAGCAGGATCTTCAGCTGTGCCGCGAGTGCTGTGCCCAGTGCTGGTGGACTTCTGCTATGTTAAACCGTGCCGTTACCGAACCTGACCACAACAACGAACAATGACTTCATGCGTACAAAGCGAGATCAAGTGTATTTCATAAAGATATACCTTGGGAGTCTAATGAAGGGAACACGGGTGCATTTTGGCTATAAAGCCACCGCTGCTCACCCGGCGACATCGCCGTGGGTTGGTCACTGGAAGAACGACGAGTTTTCCGAGCTCCCGAACCCAGCCATCCGCGCAGAGCAGCGGCAGCGTCATCTTTCTGCCGGGCTCAGACACCACTAGAGGGAAACACAACACCAGCCTCGGCAGCTCCCCGGGGCTGTCCTGCGAGAAGGG
>NW_010400187.1:0-202 GCF_000710305.1 Buceros rhinoceros silvestris
CGAGGCTGGTACGTCGCTCGGGCAGGAGTCGAGTTCCTCTCTGGGAGGGCTGGTTCAGGTTTCTGTGCTGTTGTGTGCAGCCAGCCTCAGCCCTGGTGTGGTAAGGACGTTTTGAGACACAGCCTTTACACAAGGCCCTACAGAGGAACATCCCCACCCCCCCCCCCACCACGCACCCACTCACCTCGGCGCTCGGCGTTTT
>NW_010400187.1:297-14116 GCF_000710305.1 Buceros rhinoceros silvestris
CCCCCCCCGGGACCCTCACTGCATCTGTGGGTTTTGTTTTAGTGTGTTATTAGGGTTTTCCAAAGGTCAGCTTGCCCCTGGTTTGCAAACAGCGTTGTGAGCACCGGGGAGAGGAGCTGTGGAGGAGAGGTCGCTGATGGGGCCTCTTTGTGGTCTCCCTGCCGCTGGCAGCCCCTTGCCTCTGTCCCTTTAGTCAGTTCCTGCATTTTTTTAAGGAAACGGTTAAATGCCCTAAGACTCAGCATTAAAACAAACTCCTTGAAAATCATAAGTCCTAACCTAGAGTGAGATCGCCTCAGCTCTTGCTCTCTGTAGATGAAAGAAGCAGACCTGCACATGGCAGCTCTGCACATGCAATACACTCCAGGCCTGAAGCTGTGTAGGCTTAGTTTCTCTCACTCGGTGCTCAGTAAATGGGAAGATGCCTTTCCCCCTTTGTGTTTATTTCTGCTTCTTAGGAGGTTTTAAAATTTTAAAGTCGTAGATCACAAAAGGTTTTTTTCTCGAAGAGGGTGAGTGAAACAGGATGTGCTCGGACTCCCAAGACACTTAAGGAAGGTGATATTTCTTAAGAGCTTTGTTTTAGTTTTGTTTCTGAGCAAATGCAACTTCTGTGATGATCTGTGGGACAGCTTTGTACTGGGCCTACTTCTTACCCCACTCTAAATTTTTGAGTGTTAATTTCAGCCAAACCTGATAAAAAGGCTCTCTTAATAAATTTTACGAGCTTTGTGAAAATTTCTGCATTGGTGTGAGAAATGCTATAAATGGCAGGAGTGAAGGAAAGGTTTAGCAAGAGCTTAGTTCAGGAAAGGCTGAAAACAAGGCAGGATCTCAGTTTGAGATATGCATCCTTAAGAAACCAGGCTCCTCTAGTTATGTGAGAAACAGAACCAGTTGTTAACGTTTTTAACGATTCTGCTCTTCCTCTGGTTTAAACTTTTCAATTCCACCCTGTCAGATATCAGATGTGCTTGATGCCTAAGAAAGGAATTTATAAGTGAGGAATTCCTTCTTTTAATATTGACTAGGATTTAAAGCTGTATCTTGAATCAGATGATTGGCTATGCTAACAGATGTCCATACTGTGCAAATATTTACAAATATGCTTAACTTATGCATGAGTAGTCGGTTCTGCACAGTAAGTTAAATTCTCCAGTAAGTGTCTGCAGGATTGGAGCCAGAGCTTATAACTTCCATGAAGCCAGACAGTTTGTATTACCAATATCAGCCCAGTTCTGACAAAATTTATATAGTACTCCAGACCTGTAAGAAAGTTTATTAAGCCTTAGTAGAACCTTAAAGCTCATAGTGTTTTTAAAAAAAGTCTGTGGCTGATAATTTCAGAATTCCATGGCTGATGAGACATGCCAATCATGTGAGTAGGACTGCTGAAATGAAATGGATTTAATTAATTTGTTTTTAACATTTAATTCAGAAAAGAGATTTTTAAAATTAATTTATATCGCTTTTCAAAGTTTTGCATTTTTTAACTGCTTTGTTGAATGGATCTCGGAAGTTCTTTATTGCCTTTTTAGCAGAATTTGTGGTGGGAAGACCTGATCACTTTTAGGAATGAAGATGGGTGCAGTTGGATTTGTAACAAAAAATGCTTTTTCTTTGGCTATGTTAAATTTTATTCATATGGCAATCTGCATCTTTGTAATACCTGCGTGGTATTATGCTACATACATACATAAAAATGACCGGTGTAAATAATGGCAAGATCTGGTTCTGGATGTGGATTTAATACCATTCGTTAATAAGTCTACCAACACCTTCTAGGTGTAAATAGCCTGTTTATCCTCTTGTGTGGACATTATCCTGTGCGCAGTGGGAGGAAGGAGCAAGGTGTGTTATAATGCTAGCAAGAAGCTCCAGAACTTTTCTTGTAATAAAGGCACTTTCTAAGGTCCCACTTCTGAGTGTTTAAGTTACTTTGAACTACTCACCTGGATAGTCTGCTTCCTAGAACAGCTTGGAAGGTTAATAACGTATATCATCCTATACAACCTAATAGCATCTCTGCTTGGATATATGCTATTCATCTTGCTTTGATTGTGACATTTTAGAAGTTCCTGTATGGATGGAGATGGCGACTAGTTCTATAAAGAGACTATGTATCTAAAAAAGCATGAGGTCTGTCAGAAGTATGGAAATAAAACAATGAGAACTGACACTTGGCTTCTTAAATATCAGTATTTTTCAATCATTCAGACTGTTCAACAGTACCTTCCTAGAACAAGGCAAAGATATGGCTGGAGTTCTGAATGATGGTGCACTTGGTGGTCTGATTCCTTACTCAGGAATGAATTCCTTACTCATTAATCTGTCCAGTAGTTTTGCTGCTTATGTGACGTGACAAAACATTTAACAGTGTAAAAAGCAGATGTAAGACAAAGGTGAGATTCGTATTTGGACTTCAGCAACTGACATCATTGAGTTGATCTCTGGAACACAGCAAGCAGATTTCATTTTATAATTGCAATAGAAAGTGAGCAGAGTGTGCTTGTCTGCTTTAGAATTGAAGGTTATAAAGTTATTACTAGTTTCATTGTTTCAGTACACATTTATACACTGTGTTACAGTGTGTAGACAATAAATTGCTACTCGGTTGTTCAGAGCATGTTTGATGACTGAGGAGATAAATTTCAATATTGTTTCTGATTATTTTTATCTTGATTTCAGTGTTCTGGAAACAGTTCAGAAACAAGGAATCTCCTGTGCCCGTGCTCTTTGTTAAAGTTATGATTCTGGCTAGAGGAGTAATGCAGTTGGAGTGGTTGTTTTACCAGTGATGCATGTTATCCCAGACCTCTTGAGCTGTTCTGGAGGACCAGTCTCTGTCAATTCTTGTTGCAAGCGGTTATCATTTTATTTTTGTTACTGTAACACTTTGATTGTTAGTGTCCATCTTGTACCTACACATCGTAGAACAGAGCTACAGACCACACAGCTTGGCATGTATTTTATGTGGATAATTGAGGTGGATGAACGTGGAAAGGGGGACCAGAGTCGCCTGACCTGAGAGGCAGAGTTGATGTTCAGTTAGCAGACTAGTCATCCCCCTGTATTTCACTTCAATCAGTCTTTATCTACTGTTATTCTTTCCTCATTTACTGTTCTTAGCAGCAGCTTGATGACAGTCTGCAGCCTGATGACAGACAAACCTTTGCCACACCAAGAGACTCATGCTGTTTGCCATGGAAGAGTCACACAAGCCAAGTCTGAGCAGGAAGGGGGAAAGAACAGCCTCAGTCATATCTAGGCTAGCTGGTAAGCAGCTTCCAGGTGAGGTAGCAAATTTTATCTTTAGAAATGGTAGCCTGCCCTTGTCTTGGTGACAGCTCTTGTGTTGGTGTTTCTGCTGATAGTTATTTTTTTCCATGGAAGCAGGATGATTTGCTATGCCAACACAATAATATTTTTGTTTTGTTTTTATAAGTATACTTGTTTCTATGTTAGGGATTGATACTCCGAGGGGAGCACAAAGAGGGAAGCCAGAAGTAAGTGGGTGAGGAGTTAGGAAGTGTTGTCTGGTAGAGGAGGTAGTGTGAGGAGAGGGTGATAACCATTTTAATCACTCCTGAAAGGCCACTGGTGTGCGTTGTGCAGCTTTATCATGGACACTCAGAGGAAGGTTAAGAAATGGATGTGAATAGTCAAGAGAAAATGATGAACAAAGAGAAGAGGGTAGATGGGGGGCTTGGTCATGTGGAGGGAGATGACGAGGACAGAAGACTTGGGCGTGTGGGTAGGGATAGAGCTACGCTGAGCTAGGCTCAAAATAGAGTCAACTCTGGGCAGTTTCTCCAGTTGCAGATTAACTGCTGTTTCAATACAGCCACCAGTTTTGGCCTAGAGCAAACTCAGCTCAGCACTAACAGTTTATTAGTTCAAGTGCTGTGCCATGTTAACACATCTCTGCTATTTCCAGGACCAGCTTTGCAGTGCAGCTGCTTTCAGGCAGTGTCTGAACTAATAAGTCCTGATGGACCCAAGCTGTGTCTGTGCAGACCCACTTGGGTGTTTCTGTGCTGTGCTCCACGTTCCGGGGGGTTTTATTAGCTTGGCTGGAAATTCGGACCTGAACTTGCTTTGTGCAGAGTAGTTGATGTCAGTGGTTCAGAAGTCCTCTCGAGTCTGTAGTTGTGGAGGAATCATGCTACAGAGACACCAACACGCTGGTAAGTCCTGAAAGGACCCACATGGACTGAACTGGTTGGAGGCTGAGTTTCCAGATGGTGCTTGTCTTCATTTCTCGTAATAGTCAGATAATCAGGGATGTTATATTGCCCATATATCTGAGCCCCTTCTTTACCCTTGAGAATGTAGAGCTTCCACTACAAGGTTTCCTGTTGTGTTGGTCTAACTACTGAACAGGTACAAGGGAGAAGTAGCAGCTGCTGAGGATTAAAACCTGGTCATCTCACAGCTAGAAAGTTGCTAATGATGTGCTTTTGTAGAGGACATTTTGTCTGTGTTTACTGAGTATTCACGTATGTTTTTTTAAATTCTACCTGAACCAATGAGATTTTTTTTTTAATATGCATGTAGGATATTTTTACTTGCTTTGTGACCTGGGCTCATGGAACTACTGTTTTTAATATTTTCTCTAAAAATCGTAAGAACTAGAAATTGTTTTCTAGACAGAGAAGTAATACTGAGACCACACCTAATTGTAGGGTTCTAAGGGCAGGCCTCTGGAAAACTCTCAATTACTGCGATAAAGTCACTGTGTGTGACATAGAGCTGATCTGGTCTCTGTATAGCAAATAAACATATATAATGGCTTCAATCTGGTTTTACCAATAGCAACCAAAATCACAGTAGCTGCTTAACAGGATGGGTGTGAAGGGCAGTCTCTTCTCAGTACACTTTCTCAGGGATAGGTGTTATGTTAGAACTGGAACTATTTGTATTCTTCACTGGTTTTAGCAAAGAGGTCAGGAATCAAAGGCAGTTTCTCAGTCTGGGGTTACACTCTGCGCCTGAAGTTAAGACTGCTGTATTTAATTTGTCCTGCGTTTGTGTTAGGAAAGAATTAGGGGTTGGCTGCAAGCTGGAAATTATTTTCAACCTTTATTTTTCTGAACCAGAGAAGTTTAGCTGACTACATTTTTTTTGCCTGCTATTTTCTTAAACAGTAAATTGATTAGCTCTTTTATTGTTTCATGAGAATTGCCGTATGAATAGCACTGGAAGGTTTGCAGGCGGGGAGGAATATTTAACAATCCTATTATTTTTAGGAATTACTTATTTAAAAATAAAAGGAGCAGTTTCACATTAGACTTGGCAAGTTGTTTGAATGATTCTCATATATGCCAAAAGTCAGATGGAGGCAGAAATAAATGGACTGTGATGCCAAACCATAGGGCATCGGCACACATTAAATTAATCCGTCATTCTTTCAAATGAAACTAAGGAACTGTTGTCTTTGTGCAACAACAGAGGAAGCATTTGACTTGAAAATTTTGGGTCATATTGAGAGAAGATGTCATAGAAAAGAAGCTGTGGAATACTTAATGCATAAAAGTATTTTGTTTTAAAATCTGAAGTAGGCAGGTTTTGTATTTTTTTTTCCATTCTTGCACCTTGCACATAACGCCAAATTTGATATATGCTTTCATTTAGCATTTAAAAAACAGTTCAATTTATCTCCTGCAAAATAGACCACATTGCTGGGCTGGTAGGGAACTTAGTTCAGAAGTTGTAATGAATGTCAAAATTGAGCAGGATACTTGAACATTCATTACTTCCAGTCAGTTTAGATAAAGAACTTGGAAATAATGTTTACAATAAACAAATATATATATGTTAACAGCTTACCTTAAAGATTATATAAAATATGTGCACATATTTATGTACCTCTTTAATAAGGTGAACGTAAACATGCTTATTTAAAGGGTTAACACTCTCTGGCCATATTTTACTTAAACAGACACACACACTCCTGAACTGGCATTTGCGTCTCCTGAAGAAAGCCTTTTGCCTGCAGGTAATTTGCACCATTTTTTATGTGCCGTGTCTTTAAAGGCATACTGAGCTCAGCTGCGTGTAAAGCAGATACAACTGGCAAGCTAAGGAGCCAGAAGGAAGCATAGCAAATAAAATAACTGAAAAGAGATGTTTTAATGTGTAACACCATCTCCTGCTTCTGCTTTCTGCCATCTGGCTTGGAAGAGACCAACTTATGCCAACTTAGGCCTCTCTGCACATGGGACTAGGGCTGATTCAGCCAGTAATACAGCTGCACCAGAGTTGACCCTATAAATATTGAGAAGGGAAGTCTGAAGTTTTTATCCTTTCAAGTGATAACCTGTTCTTGAACTTCTTGAGATTGACCTCTTCTTCATTCAGCCCAAACCCCTGCATGATCTGCCTAGCATCTAGATTTTAATAATGGGTAAATTAGTACTGTCCCTTGCTGCCAGTGAGTCCGTGAACATGTTTGGGTTTTTTTTTTTTTGCTTAAGAAGTGAACTGAGCCAGCATAAGGGGAAGCCAAAAGATGCTCTCAGGCAAAAGTTTTAATATTTAGCCATATTGCATAGTTGTGTGCTGGGGCAAAAGACCCTTCAAAACATCCAGTAGCATTTCTATGTGAAGTTCTGGTCAGGGTAGGAAACAGTGCCATTTTTTTATATCATTCTGGTTTATTGTAGGATTTTTCAGGTGAGGTGAGAGCCAGAAAGACTTTAAGGGGTGTGAATTATGTCACATTAAACATTATTTCCTTAGGACACTAAATAATAAATTCTGTGATTACCAAACTGATAACCATTCTGTCCTTTACAACTGCATGGCTAAAGTCCCCTCACTGAAGCTAGTAGTATGTATCGTCAAGGAGAGGGTAACGTGGTGAGGTAACATGAAGCTAACCTAACTGAGTAACAACTAAGGTTTTTTCAAAAATTGTATGTGTGCAAGTGCAAAGCCATATCTTACATGTAAGCACCTGTAAAAGAGGCTGTTTGCGGAGATATGTGGAGCTGCGTGCCTTTTGGAGCTCCGTGGAGAGTATTGTGAGCCAAAGAAGCAGCGATGTTGTCTTCTGTCTCATCTCTTCCTTTCCCATCTCCGAAAAGTCCCGTACAATCTAGTTTTCTAATTAGGTTATATTCTATTCCATCTGCTTCTGCAGTGGATTCTGCCCCTTTGATCCAGTGATCATGTAACCATATGGTGAGTGAGAATAGCTCGGGTTAAAATTAACAGTTCTTTTTTGTGACTGGTTGTTTCTGAGGTGGATCGGTGAACTGGGCTGACTTCCTGTGTGGCCACAAGATGACTATTTTGGATGGAAAGAAAGCAGTAGAGATGCATAACAGGAAGGGAGCAGTGATGGGGAACTCAGGACTGAACTTTCAGTGGCTTGAGATCTTTTGAAGCCTTTCATGAAACTGTATCCTCAGTCTGTACATACCCAAATTAAATCATTATGCTAATAGTTAATTACCTTGTAACTTAAAAAAGTTTTTCAGCAGTTTGAGTGATACAAAGTACTGGATTTATTAATTAATTTTCACTGGACTTTTTTTAGGGCATGCAGCAGGACAGAGGACACGGGCACTGAATTAAAACTATTTACTTCAGGGCTGACTGATTCTAAAAAGAACATAAATAAAATTAGTATTAGATCTAACAATCTGTACCCTTAGGCTACATAGATTAAAATCTTCCATGAAATGTCTATTTAATGGGTTCCATCATAATATCTATCTGACACACCTTTCATGCATGGTTAGAAGTTAAGAAGGGAATGGAAAAGACTTGTGTAAGTGACGTATGCTTTAATATCTGTTTTTAAATGAAATCTTAACTTTATATTTCCAGACTTTTAAATAATCCTGTTTTTTTGCAGAGTGGTGGTGGTAGGGAAATCTGTGCTCTCAGAGGGTTTTTTCCTCTTACGCAACTGACAGATCTTTACAGCCTTTTTGCTTGCTCGGCTGGCAGCTTCTTGCATGGGAATTCCATATAACTTGATATTAGTCTGTTATATATATAGTATTCTATAAGCAATTTTTTTTAAAGGTGAATAGACCTTGCATCATCTGTAACAGTTTCATAGATCTTAATGGGAGTTTTATGTTATTTTCCAATTTATTCATGGTGCTGTACCAGCTAATGCTGTTGTTTTTTTAATGGCCAGATTCATTAGTCCCTCGTATCTCTCCATTCTGGAAGACATTATTGCCAGGAATCCTTTGACAGCTGGTTCATTTTCACTTTCTTCTGTTCATATATTTTACAGAATTTGCCTGGTTGTATGTCTGACCTCCATGAAATATGATAGGTTTTTTCTTCTTTTCTGTAATGGAAAGCTTTGTTTAAGCTTTTACAGTCTCTTTCACTCAGCTTCAGGATTCTAAGGTCTGTCTGTAGACTCCAGTACAACTAATGGGTATCAGCCACATTTTTAGATGGACTTCATGTGATTTGGTTAATAGTGAATGAACAGTAGACTATAACTTAAGCAAAGTAGGCATACTTAGCCCAGTGTTGGCATTTAATTGTCCTGCGTTATGCTTACCTCAGAACTCTGTCCTCCAGTTTAGCTGTAGCAGTTCTGCACCCAGATTAATTCTGCATTGCTGGAGATGTCATTAAGCTTAGTGGAGACAGCAGCATATACTTGCAGGGGATGATAGGGGTAGTCTTAGACTTTAGGTGGTGGGTTCAGCTGCCTCCTGAAAGTGCCTGTCATCTGTCTTCCGTGGCAATTTAGAGTGGTTTGGTAAATGAGATGCCTTCTTGGGACAGAATTAACTGAGAGCCTCTATGTAACCTTGTATCGGTTTTTTTGTATCCTTGTAGTGAATGTTGTCCTAGGAGAATAGCATGTTGTACTGGCACATCTGTTAGTAAGCTGACCTGTACTGACTGTGTTACCTGCAGCTTACAGCTGCAAGACAGATGGTAGAGAGTATAATAGTCAGTCAGAAAAGTCTTGCCTCTCTTGCTTGTTGTTTTTGTAGGTGAGCAAATTTCTCAGGGTCGAGCTGTGGAAACTGTTGTAGTGAATGTAGTGGCAATCATCTGATGCTTTCCTTCAGGATTTAACAAAAAAAGCTCTTCCTGTAATGTCTCTTTTGTCTGCTTGTTTTCTGTAGGATTATTTCTTACCTGGATTTGAATTTTCAAACAAACAAACAAAAATCCTTGTTTAACTCTTAGTTTTGCTAGAAAATTTCTACAGTACTGGTTTTTAAGAAGTCTTTATTTATTTACCTGTAAGAGATCCTTGCCCAAATACAAGAACTGATAAATGTAATGACATTAAAGAAATCCAGTTACCTTTCTTGGCTAAAGGCCAGAACACACACAAGTTTAGGTTTGGATACCTAGCTTCAAAATGCCCTTGCTCAGCATTTTCCTAGTCATGAAGTGTTTAAATTCAGATAAATAGGTCCTTCTTTGCCCTTAAGATCACGTTAATGTTGCATCCAGTTTTCCAGGCAGCCATTCTCCCAATTGTCTCTCTTTATCTGTCAAATTGACATCTAGTAGAGCCAATCTGTAACAAAAATATCCTTCAGATGCTCCTGGAAATGGAGCGGGTTATTGCCTGTGTTCTGAGGAAACTGAAGGTAAGAAACTGAAAGAGGACGCTTTTGCCTTTGCCCACGCCTTTCCTTCATGTGTGTGTGTGCATGTGCATGTGCCTTCTGGTAAACCATCTTCTGTGAACAGCTATGAGGACAATGTGACGTATACTCTGATCCCATCAGCATGAGATACCGGATCTGAAGGCTGCAACTCAGACTGTTCATTAGGGTATGATCACTGCTGTCCTCCGGGCAGTGATGAACCCCACAGAACCAAATGGGAAGAGCTGTGCTTCTCTTCACACACGGAAGAGCTGCTGGCTGAGCCAAGGCAGCTGCAGACTCGGGCTGCATATACAAAGGGGCAGAGCAGAGGATGCTGAGCCAGGGATAGTGTGGGGCAGACCTAACTGATGGAGAATGGTTTTCTGGGTTGGGAAGGCAGACAATTGATGAGGAGGACATGGGACGCTGTATCCCTTGGGTTGGTACAGTGAATGCTCCCCATGTGCAGGTGTGTCCCAGGCTTAGCGGGAATGTATGAATTCGATGTGTAACTAGAAGGTTAGGAAAAGAACATTCCAACTAAATAAAGATGTGAACTTCATTGAAAACAGCTACATTAGGAGGGTTGTCTACTTAATTGTTCACATTACACAAGATGCAACTTAGGGCTCAGCTGGACTCATTCCCAGTGTTCATAAATCTATGCATGAAGAAAGCAGAGCAAGTGACGGCTGAAAGTTCCTTTGGGGTTTTTTTTTGTTGTTGTTTTGCTTTTTGTTTTAAATTTTGAAACTCACATTTAGTGTGTATATTTTAACATGTTCATGTGAAACACATCAAAGTAGACACATGCAGTGTGTTTCTTTCACTGTCATTAATCACTGTAGTGTTTTAAAAAGTAACAAAAAATACACTAATGTTAAACTGTGGTCAAGAATTGAAATACACACAGCTCTAAAAATTTGAAGTTAGCCTTTGCCAGGGCAAATGTAGCTTGACAACCGTGTGTGTTTATGTATCAGCGTATGAAGCAAGTTTGGTTAGCAAATACGGACTTTTTCCATTAAAACACCTCAACTTACATTGGAACTTTTTAAAGCACTTTTTCAAGCCGCCTGAAAACTCAGCTAAAAATTCAGGGGAAGAAAATGACTATAAATTCTCTGAACTGCTCTGAGAACTATTATCTTCCAACACTTCATCACAAAACGCACTTGCTCTTTAAGCCCTGCTGCATCTGGGTGATTTCTGTTTGGGACACGACAGAATAACCAGGAGTGGATGTGAAAGGTGAGGGTTATTTGGAACTTTTTTTTGCCACTGAAGTGCCAGTGAACAGCCTGTGAGAAGTCTACCTGTGTCGCAGATAGGCTTTCAGCCAGAGAGAATGGCTATTTTTTATTGTACTTGAGGTTCCTACTTCCCTGCTTTCCACAGAAAAGAACTGTGCTATCTCCCTCTCTGCAAACCTTCTGGATGCTACTGAAAGGGGAACGAGGGATGATGTGGCACTTCTGTTCCTTTCAACAGCCTCCCTTGTGAATAGCTGTGCAGCCTGCCTCTGCTGCTCCTCTCTGCTTTCCTCAGCAGCACCATAACGCAAATGTCAGCCTGATCCCTGTCAGTCCATACTCTGGGGTCTGGATACTGGTTATGTATGTGAAATGCTTTAGTAGTTTTCCTTGCACTGGTGAATGCCTGTATGAGAGGAACTGGGACAAAACTGGCAGTGTGCACGCTGAGAAAGACGATGCTGTCATGTTGCTCTTCACTCAGATGTGGGAAGTTGTTTTCATATTTCTGAGTTAGGTTTTCCCTACGAAGAGAACTTGGATAGAATATAATTAAGTAGGGATCCTTATGGATGTTTATTTTAGACTTGAACCAGCATCCTTGAGGGAGATGTTTCCTTTCTTATTTATTTATTTATTTATTTCACAGAGGAATTGTACTTGTGGCTCTGTTTGTTGTCTTTTTTTGCGTAAAGGCACAGAAAAGAGAATTACTGTCAGAGCCTTAAGCCGGAGGTGCTGCATTCTCTCAGCTTCTTTCTTTGGGAGGGAAATTAAGTGTGCTCTTTATTTTTCAAGATTATACATAACAGATAAACAAGTGTGCCTATTTTTTACAGAAGTAACAACCACTCAGACATATTTCTGCCCTGTATTCCTGCATAATCCGATTTCCTGAAAGCTTCAGAGGAACACTGTTCCCACAAATATTTTACCTTTTGCACTTTTAACTTTTTTGTGTCCACGCTGTGCTTGCCCTAATTTACCAAAGTATTCTCATTGTCTTTGTGACTAATCAGGGCAATGTATCAGTTCATCTCACTTAACTGAGATGTCAAATTAAGGAGCTCTCTTGCCTGAGGCTTTCTGAGGGGAAGAGGTTTTCTGAGGGGAAGAGGTTTTCAAAATCTGAATCATCCCCAGGTGCCTATCTTTCCTGTGGCAGATAGAGAGTGCCAGGAAGTCTGAAATCATAATTTAGTTGACTTGATCAGGTAGGATGAGTTTGGGTTGGGGCACCTAACTTTCAGGCAAAAAGTGTCAATCCAGTTAATTCTGAGTGTCTTGGATATGCATGACAGAACACAAAATACTTCTCAATTTACAAATTTGTGACTTTTTTCTCTCCCCCTACAGAGGCTGCTACTGCCCCCTCTACAACACCTGACAGCGAACCTTTGTTTACAAAGCTGCGTAATCCAAGCACAGGCAAGTTTTGTAATTGTGATATAAGTCAATGTTAATGCTCTGATTGATTCCCTCCACCGCCAAAAGATGCATATTTTGCAAGCTGTAATAATGATGATAGTATAAGCCTTACGTGCCAAAGATACTGCCAGTGATGCCAAATAGTTAATGCTATGCAAACATTTAGGATTTCTTTTTTAATTTTAATTGGTTGAACTGTTTATTCATCAGGAATATTGGCAGCACAAAAAAGAGGTGTCATTAAAGTTCTGCTTTAAGTGCATTAGTTTTGGGCAGCTTACAGCGTTGGGTGTTGAGTCCGGGGTTCGTTCTTAATTCAAATTTAGGCTTTATAGTATTCATATCGTGCTCTAAAATAAATAGTCAGAGTTAAAAGTGATCCAGTTATACTTACCAAGCTTTTTTGAGTATTTTCATTTTTAAATCTAATTTTCTTCTTTCCCTGGTCCAAGAGGTGGTGTTTCTTTTCTCGTTAATAGATGATGAGGTACTTAGAATTCAAAATACCTTGGAAAGACCAGCAAATCCAGGCGATAAAATGATACCACCATCCCATGGTTACTTTCTTCTAGTCAGATAGTTCTTTTTGTCATTATTACATGAGTAATGTAATAATTGAATATGAGCCTTTGTTAGAGTTAATATATTTTGTGTAAAAAACAGTTTTCGTGCTGTGGTTATTTACTTTTCATAACCTCTTTTTCTGTAGATTTAAGTTGTATGTTTTTGTTTAGAAATTCACTGGTTGTATTGTGTATGTTTGTAACTGAAGTCTTCAGGTTATATCACAATATAGTAACTGCTGCTTATTCTTGAAAGAGGAAAATAAATAAAAACAGTAGATACGGAATGCAGAATCATTTACTATCATGATACCTGTTTTTTGGTTGCTCAGATTTACGGTGGGAATACATGGCCACGAATAGTTTCCACCTGCTGTGTTATATTGTCTTTCTAATTTGTTACATTTTAAAAAATATAGATACTAATTTGCTTTTCTCTGAGGAAGAAGAGATCTGTTTACCTTGTGGAATCAGAGATCTTGGGAAAGGTTTCTGGTGAAATCCTAAAGTACAACGGTTGCCTGGGTGTGTTCTTTTAGAATTTACGGAGCTTATTTATAGACCTGCATAAACTATCAGTTAGCCTATTATAAGTATAGGGTCTGAAAATGGAAGAACTGAGAACACCCTATTAATGTATTTTCCTTACATTTGGGTCTAACAGATGAGTTGTTGATGCCAAGTACTGTATAAATACACACTGAAGGACTCGGCACACTACAGTATTCATGCTAACCACTTTATTAAATAAAAGTATGCATGGTCCTTTTTATAGACAGGTAAAAAGGACAAATTTTCTATCCCTTACAAAGACTGTAAACTAGAATTCAGCCTGCAATTCAGAAGTACCACAAGAAGTGTTTTTCAACATGCTGAACTAAAAGAAGGAAAACAACCATACCATAAGACTTAAGCAGTAATTCTTATTAAGACTTAACATAATTAATATAGTAATAATTATATAATTAATAAATTAGAG
>NW_010400188.1:0-14246 GCF_000710305.1 Buceros rhinoceros silvestris
CGGTTCCTCCATGTTGAACCCAGGACACGGTTTTAATGGGCCACAGCGATATTGAAATTTAAAATTCTTACAGTGTTTGTTTATATAGACCAAAGGTTAATAACAGGTATATGGTGGGATTTATTTTGGATTTTATCTTTTTTATACATACATCTGAATGTCAACTTCAGGATAACTTTGAACTGATCTATTTTGAGTACCTGATTTAAATACTCTGTTTTCTTTCTCTTCCAGAGGAAACATGTGTAGGTAGCTTTCCATGCAAACAGTCTTAGAAAAGCAAAAACCAACATGCTCGGTTTTGGAAGAAATCCACAGGCTGTCTTGTGCAATGTTTCCACACTGCTCCTCTTCTATAGACAAATAAAAATTATGCTAAATTTTGAGTCCCTTTATTACTTTAATCTGCTTTCCTTTTGTTTGAGGTGTTGATTGCATACGGGAATTCATATCTATGCTTTCAAAATTAGTTTTGTGAAGTATTTTGTGAACTATTTGCTGACAACTCACAGACGTAATCCATGAACGACAGATTTGGAAACGAAACTAAACAATGCCCAGGTTTCCAAGTGAGTTTACATAAAGCTTACTTTTACATAAAATTGTGGTCTGTAGAGGAAAGAACAACATAAGTTCAAAATTATGCAGGATTCAGTGAGCAGTTAGTCAGCCATGCTATGTGAAACAGACTGTACCCAGTCTTTAATTGCATTATTTTACCCAACTATAATTGTTTTAGCTATCTCTGATAAAATAGAAGTTCTCCATAGAGATACCTGCAGAATGCCATATGAACATGGTTACCACCTCAGAGAAACAACATTTTGTATGCTTTCATTTATTTTATGTAAGTGAGCAGGTTACATAGTACGCCCTTCTTTTTCTTGCTTATCTCTCCAGTATCAATATAAAAGGATGTAAATTCAGGTGAATCCCTAATTATCATGGATGGGACACTGCAAAACAATCAGTAGTGAGACAAAATAAAACAAAGGCTTGTACAAACAAAAACCTAGGGACAGATTCACAACTTCTCAGGAAAAAGCAAACTTAGAAAGTAAACAGAAAGTAATGTTTCTTGGATTCTCCTATGGCAAGGACATATAAATTTAGTCAACTGGATATACTGTAATTAGGACACAAAAACTGAGTAAGACCAAGAGGGTGAGCAACAGCAAAATGGCAAGAATCTCTAAGACACAGAAATATACCTTGCCTTGCAGACAGAAACTGGGACAGAGAGGACAGGAGCAAGACATCATTCTTGCCATATGTAATCTGTATTGTTTTGCTACTCCATTTCATTTAACCTGCCAATAAAGCAACATGTCCTGGATGACTGAAATGGTACAGGGTGTTGCTTGTTGTTACTGCCCATCCATCTGCATCTGTTCGTGTAATATCAGGAAAGATAGCTAAAGTTCAGCTCAGAACAGACCACAGTGCTTGTTGACTTGAAAACTCCGGACACTAAAGCAGGGAGAGAGCTAGAGCCAGTCAATAGGAAACACTCAGAGGGGAAGTAACTGAATTACCATCCCTCTTCAGAGGTCCCATTCTGAACCAGGAATTAAAGAACATATTTCTCCACTAAAATCCCCACCCTTTGCAAGAATAAGCACCTGCCATTATATGCTGACAGCAGAGAAGATAAGACCATTTTTCTTCCTTCTTTTTTTTTTCTGAAGTAAACTAGAAGCTGCTTATGTGGGCAACAGGCTTAATTGTCTTCTCAGCTAAGCAGATTCATACACTCATGTCTTTCATTCATTCAAGTCTTTGCTCCTAAAAAAATGTCCCAGACAAAAGCCTCCTGGATATCCCCCTGAAGGCCTGAACCTTGGACACCACTTTGATTAAAGTGAGTCTCATCATCTCAAAACCTGGCTAGGTCTCTGACAGGTTTGTCTGCTCTCAGAGTCTAAACCACATAAAATTCACACCTAAAAGTCTCTGGTTCTTTTTAAACATGAGTCTGGTGAGCACTATCTCTCCCAGAACAGCTGGTGAGCACCCAGGATAGGCATCCCTGTATTTCATATAATAATGCATGGAAGTGAGAAGCAGTCAGGACTTGTGTGCTGAGCAGGAATATCTCTCTTCACATGAAAGTCATTCAAGAAAATAGCTGCCCCTGTTCTATTATTCTCAAGCATTGAGTTAAACTGGTGTCTGGCCAATGGTGTGAAAATAGCTGTAGCCTTCAGTGTGCTGTCTCTTATACAAAAAAAAATGTACAGATACCAAGTGAATTTATTTGAATGCATTGGTCTCCATTTTTAGTCATTGCTATCACCATTTCGTGACAGTTATTTGTCACAAATAATTTAGTAGATGTGTATGTGTTCTCTCAGCCCTAACTGTAAAGGACACATTAAGATCTTTGTAATAGCCTATGTGCCACAATTTTTGGGAACAAATCCATCCCTATGCCATATTATATTAAATAGCGTTCCATTAATAATGCTATCTAATTGGTCATACCAGCTCACATAATAAGTTGCTACAGTTATTATAGCAGAAATGGAGGTAGAAAGGAGCCTTACCTAACTTAAAGACGCATTTTGGTTGCAGACAAAATGGATAACTCCTAACTTGGACACCAGAAGCATAGATTTGTTCTTATAAGCTGTCACATTTGGGAACAGTAAGAAAAGATGAACTGTTTCCTTAAAATACCGCCTTCATTTAGAGAATTTAAAATTGGGAAAAAGAAATTTTTAGAAAGAATTGCTACATGAACTCTGTGTAAAATACCTACTCACTGAAACTTTTAAAGATTTAAGAAATGCTTATTTTCCACGCAGGACAGACAATAGAAACATTTGAAAATCTGTACCTAAACAAATAAGGAAACTAAATGGAGAGTTGTCAGTGAAAGTTGCAAGGTGCTGATTCAGAGAGATTTGAACTTGCTTCTTGCACATAGGAGTCAAGGTGCCTTAAATGCTATTGTAAGGAAGCACCTAACTCTCTAATTTCTGAAGCTGAGAAATATTTCCTGACAAAAGGTCATCTGAAATAGTTATACATCCATTAAAAAAAAACCTGACTGTGCTGCAAAAAATGGCCTCATTCATGCTGAGCCTGAATGCCTAAGCACAGTAGAAAAGCACTATTTACTGCTGAAATGCAAGAAGCATGCAAGAGTCTCAGTGGTTTATCCTAATGAAGAAGAGAACATTAACAGAGAAGAACACATTACATTATACACCACTGCCATCTTTTTCCTCCAGAAAGTCTCATAAAGACATTAAAAAGTTGCTAAGACTAGTAGGAAAAGGGAATCTGCAATTACTAGTAAGGAGATTGTGATCTGTTTGCAATACTAACATTTTTTAATCTCCTTCCAGTGTTCAGCTTGCAGAGGAGTAGGGAGTTAGTGAAAGCTAATTAACCGTAACATTCTATAGCAGCATTGATAGACCCAGAGAAAATTGAGGATTCATATTGGAGTGCAACATGACTGCATGTATTCTGGCACCTACAAGAGACCAGGAGCGTCCTTAAAGGAACTGATGAGCCAAGATGAAGAAAATGAGAAATGTATGGCAGCAAATTTCAGACTCGTGTCATAAACGTCATATTTATCCTTTTATTTCAAATACAAAGTTGATCTCCACCAGATTTTCTCTGAAAATATTTAGTCATAATATACTGGGTTTTATTATACATTTCTGTTTCTGTTTAACTAAATAATGATAAATTCAGGAAATGTACAGAAACTTTTTCAGAAATGCTGTGTTTCCTGTAATGGCTACGGTGGAAGAATGGTATCCGGAGGAAGAGGTTATCCTGAGATACTGGGGTATATCAGCCTGTACACCAAAACCAATACGTGCAATAAAGCCAAAGGTGTATCATTTTTCTTGACATTTTGATTTTTTTAAGTTTGCTCACAGTCATATTTGGCAACTCTTGCTTAACCTCAACAACATTCAACCATAGCAAGTCTACTCTGAGAGAGGAATATAGGTAAAGATAGAAGAGTATAAACATGTGTCCAAATTGAGCTTGAGACTTCTAGTATTTAAAGAAAACTTCTTTAGTATAAAAAATTATAATATTCATGTAGACTCAGTATTTTCTGAAAAGTGTGCACTGTGGCACAGAGTGAAGAAAAGGAACATGCCCAGATGAGAACTAGAGGTTCGTGATATCCTTGTATTCTTCTGGGTGTTCTTCCTGTAATGCCTCCTTTAATGGGTATTCTTTTATTCCTATCTTCACTTCTAGATGTTCAATATTTAGTGACAATATAATGAATATCATACATTACTGACTGCAGCCAGGTATGGTGCTGGAAAGCTCATCTGACGTTTGTTCCCTGAGGACTGTGACTGACCACTCTCCTAGCACTAACGAATGGTGGCATATATTTGTGATTGGGAATTATGTCCTTGTGGGGCTGATCTAAGAACAGCAAACTCATTTTTAACAAGTGACCTAAGTTACATTTGAATTCAGTTCTCCAGAAAATGAAATACCAGCGTGTTAAATTGCGCTAGATTTTAGTCAATAAGGCAGGTTCTCATAGACAGACTAGTGATCAAAATCTAATTCATCTGTTTAGCGAGCCTAGCATGTTTCATTGTGTTTGCTAAGTCGAGAAATTATATCTCAGAAATTAGGCACTCCTGTAGTATGCTTTATGAACACAGTACTGCTGTAGTTTGGGTAACCATTCTCACCAGACTTTGCTTAATAGACCTTATATTTTATGTTTCCAATGAACAACTCATATAGGGTTGAGCCAAGGGCTTAATCACTCTTAATACAATAAAGCAGCACTTTAAAATATTATTAACCTCATCTGTCTAGATTTGGAACTAATAGACCATTGTGTGTGTATTGTCTTTATCCCTGCCAGTTATGTACATATTTATTAATCCACTCTTCCAGAGGAAAAATTTCTAAAGGAAAACCAACAGTAACCTTCAAGTGAGCAGGCACAGGTTAGAAGGGCACTAATTAAATGTCAGACTTGACAGATTAAAATTATGAAATTTAAAATCACCGTGGAGCTCTTTGTCATTGTCAAATTAGGAGTCAGTGTGATGAGGAGCATGGAAGTGAATGGTTTAATGGATTGAATGGGAATGTGGCTTAGCAGCAGCCTTTTCTTGAATTCAGATCAGCCTGTAGTTCAGATCAAAGGCTGCTAGTTCAATTTCACATTCAAAAAGAGTTGTAGCTTACCTGCATCAGTAATAGATGTGTGTATATGTATGTAGGGGTTTTTTTTTAAAAAAAAAAAAGAAAAAAATGAAGACAAATATGTTTCATGAGAAATAATTTTTGCACAGATGATTTATGCATTTAGGTTAGAGCAGTAACATCATTTTTTTATATTATTTGGCTATGGGGCATTTAATGAGATTTTAAAGTCAAAATGTTCATGCACTGCTCATTATTTGTTTTTGAAAGCAACTTTTCTGTTTAGCAAAGAGAAGACAGGGAATATTTAGTGCCGGATAGGTTACGTTGAAAGAAACAAGATTAAACTCAAGTCAGTGGACCACATCCTGACAATACCTCTTCTGATATACATTAGGAAGAATGCTGCTGACTTCAGCTAAGTTTACACCAATACACTTTAACGGTATTGAATAAAATGGAAAATGGGACAAATAAAAAGTCATGGGTCAAAACGTTGTTTACATTTTAGCTTGCTTTATGAGTAAATGCACTTAAATCACTGATATTGTTAAAAGTTTCATTTGCACACACGTATATATACCCACAGATGTACACGTCTATTTATATATATATAAAGTGTATGCAATATTTTTCAGACATCAGCTCTAGAAAATCTAATGATCTGGCTCCTGTAAATTAGATCTTTAAGGTATGAAATTGAAATATTTACCTTAAGTCATTCCTTGTATGTTTGCAAAATTTTCAAAATCCCTTGCCTCTTTTCTTAGACAAATAGGAAAATTATTGCATTGCCATACTGAAAAACCTCTAATAAAGGATCTCTTCATTAAAATATAGCTTTGAACAAGATAGAAGATACTATACAAAAGAGAACGAAATCAATAAGATTGGATTTTAAACGGGATTTGATAGTTATTTAAACCAGTGGGAAGTCTTTTAAACCATTGGGAATCTTTCTATTGAATTTGAAAGATGTTGGATCAAAGATGAATTCTTTAATCAATGTATCTAAACATACATTACAAAAAGTATCCATAAAAACCTCAAGCCATTTATCTCATCCCTAATGTTTGGGGCTTTTCTGGAGATAAGTGCTACATTATGACAAAATTATGCCAGGTTAACTCTTGTCCCATGCTCCAGTTTCAACCAGGCACTGCTTAAGACGGTTGACAGAACTGGCATCTTCAATTCAAAGATTAATTTGGAGTGAGATGTCTTTAGCATACTGTAAATCCCACAATCAAGGCTTCTACCTTCCGCCTCAATGTGTATATACATTGAACAGGAAGACAAGACTGAATGTGAGTCTGCAATAACATTTCTTCAAAATATTGCTCAGCACCAGCAGGTGAGATGACTCGGGTGCAATCCTAGGAGATCTCAGATAAGTCACTAATCTGTTGCGATCATTGGCATCCCGGGCAGAGACAACAGTTCTTCAGCCATCACTTGGAGAAGATTTCCCTAATTCCCGAATTTTAACCAGGTTTCCAACCTTTCCTAACCAAGGTCGAAGGGATGAGAGGGGACACATGACAACCTTTCAATAATCTTAACAAAAGGAGGACTGTAGAATAAATATACAGCATCAGGAAATTATTTCTTGAAAAAAAGGAGGTATAAACTAGTGCCAAAAACAACAAAATGAGATTCCCTGTTTATTTCACATACTCTGGTGACATTACTCCAAAGATACTCTGAAAAAATGTCCCTACACCTCAGCAAACATCAAAAGACTTAAATTTCTGGATAAAATAGTGCATGTACCCTCGATTCACCATCTTGCATTTACAGAAGCCGCATAAACCAAACACACTGCTTTTGAAATACAATGCAACCAGAAATTCCTGGAAAAGGGGAGGAAAAATACTTCAGGCTAATCTGAATCAGACAGTCTGGAGAACTGTTGGATTTTGTGGATGGGATGATATAGTAGAGGTCAAAAATAATGCCACGATTTAATACTAAAAGGAACTATAAATTAAAGTTCTCAAGCAAAACAAAACTAAATGAAACAAAACTAGAATAGGAGCTCTGTGTAGGACCTTCTAGATTTCCTTGTATGACTTCTACATTGACTCTTAAAATACACACTCTTTCAGCCGCAAAGTTGTTTGGAAACAACAGTATTAGGTGAGAAAGAAGCCAGTAGGTCTAGGCACCCAAGAGAACACTTTCAAAACAATAGACAAACAACTGCTGTAAATCATATTCAATTGATTTATCTCAAGGCAACTCCATGGGGGTAAATACTCCAGTCTATTTAACAATTCGTGTTAACCCATGCGAACAGTTTTTGCTCTAGAGATTCAAAGGATATTGAATTTGCTCAATAAAACATTAGTCAGCATGGTCACTTTTTGGCATGGGAACATGTTTGGCGTGAATGAAAGAACGAAGAAGAAAGCACAGAACTGAGAAGTCACTTAGTCCTGTCATGAATTCTACTAATTGCTCTCAGAAAACTAGCAAATACTTGTATCTCTGAATATGTAAATAATAATCGACTGTATTGCCCATTAATTACACAGTAGCCACCATGTATTTACACTTTAAACTTCACTAGGAATTTCTTCTCTTGTAAGAAACGGTTTCAAGTTTTGCAAAGAAAGCAGATATTGCCACATTTAAATACATTTATATCCACATGAAGTTAATAAAAAATACCAGTCATTCTAAAGAGGTTATGATGCCAAATAAGTGACATTTATTAAAGGCCTTTTCCTCATTTTTCTCTTTTATGAACACTTCCTAAATTATTTTAAAAATGCCAGAGATTCCTCTTGAGTTCAAAATTTTAATTTGCCAGAGTCATGCATTATTTATCTGCTCCGAAATATCACAGTGACATACATTTCCAGTACATTATCTTATCAAGGGGTGCAAGTCACTTAGAAGACAAAACCTTTAGTGCTGCTGTGTGTTAGCCTTATTTTAAAGGGGATGACGAATCTCTCATTGAGAAAAGCCACGTTTGGTAAAGCTGCGTAAGAACAGGCCCAATGACAGACCTCAGCAGGGAGCTCAGAGAAGATGCAGGTGGCCTTGGCTAGCACAGGAGGCATCTACACAGTGACTGCTCCTGTGGGACAGTCCAGTGAAGTGTTTCTTTCTCTGGAGCTACCCTGGGAGGGACCAGGGCTTTACACTGCTGTTTATTCAGACCCACAGCTGAGAAGGTGCAAGCTTGACTTGGTGTCTGTGTCAGCACAGGTTAATCTTCCGTACTGGCCTGTGCAGGACCACCCACGTAGACCAGCCTAAGGCCACTCCTTCTGTGTACCATATTCTGCACTTTAGTTTTGAAAATATTGGGAATGCTATGTAGCATTAAACTTCATTTTTCTCTAAGGATCTCCTCCTTACTCTCCCAGATTCCCACATTGGAATCCCTTTTGTTTGTTACCAGTCTTCAAGCTTGCGGGTGAAAGGATGAACACTGCTCTTTGTGGCTGAGTTTGCTTGGTCACTTGAGAGTTGCGTGGAGCTGTCTCTCCATATGCACTTCATCTGTGATACTACCTGACATGGACTAAGGAAGCAGCAAAGACCTGTGAAATGACTCCAAATGGCTGACCACCAGTTTATTATCCCAACCAAAGCCTTTTAAGTGGTCAGAAGGGAAAAAAAAGGTCTACAAAAGAGGTATCCAATGTGCAAAAATAAACCAAATAAAGGTGGAGGGGTTTAAAGAAAATGGGTTGTGAAAATACATATGTTAATCACCTATGACTGCCACGCAAGCTTTTGTAGCCGAAGGTGAAAGGTGATGCAGAAAGATGTAATTTGGTGAACACCACACCTAACAGCATCTGGGTTCCTGCAGATTTGTGACACAACTGATCTATTAGTTGACTACAGAGGGCAAAGTCTGTCAGAAGATTTTCCTACAGATGGATTATCCACTATATTTCTCTCTTGCTCAGATTCTCTGGTGTCTACCAAGGACTGAGCTTTTCCCTCAGTGGACTCTCTAGGAGTATTTCTTTTCTGTGTCTAACTATTTTATTCAAACTTATAGGAAATTAATATCTCTGACATCTTTTCCTTCCTGACAGCTATGGCTGAAATTGTCTAGGGCTTCCAAAGTTATTAAGGAGACACACATAGAAAAAGAGAGGAACATAAACACAGTAATTGCATAAGCTTCTGCTTGAAGGAAACCAAACATCATAATCATGGCCCTGAACAGATAGATGTTTTCCTGACACTGTGAATAGAGGATAACATTCCAGGAATATGTTTGCCATGCAAAATTATCCTTTTCAGACGTGCTCATATACAGTGCAGAACCACCGGGGTTCCATTATCTCCACCAGCACCACCGATATAACATAGCAGGGCACTTAGTCATTTTGGCATGCAGCAAGTGCATCCTGCCAGTTACATTTGGCAGCTATCACTGAATTCAACCTACACAAAGAATAAAAGAAAATCTGGCTCTGGGAGTTGCTGGTGGGACGTAATAACTTTTGCCTTTAGGTTTCCTGAGCAAAGCAGGTCTACAATTTACTTCCTTTTTGTCTCACAAAAGTGGGATCAACCTGTAGCGCTTGAGCAACGTGGAGCTCATGAGCTATTAAATTCTCAGTCGGGATGATAATCCACAGACAGAAACAGGGTTATGCTGGCACGGAAGCTGCTAGGTGTACTGGTGTTCAAGCTGTGAAAACAAATGAGCGGGTGGGAGCTGTTCAGCAAATTTGCCTTTTCCTGCAGTGGAGCAGTGTGCACCCACAGGGAGGCTCTTTCTCTTCCTGAGAGCTCTCAGGTAGATTAGGAGGTAACTAATACCTGCTCTGGTGTCTCTCAAACATGTGAAGCTTTTAAAAAGAAAAATTGTAGGATCATGGTAGTGGTACTCTCACAGATAGCAATTGTCCCACAGAAGTCAGTGGCACTAATTACATGAATGAAAGTTCACTAATTTAATTCAAAAGTTTCAGAAGTCCTGATCAGGACTGAGGTGTGATGGTGGCCTCTCGTTTCTGCACATCCCAGCAAGCTGCCTGCTCTCCCTCATTCACTGTAGGCAAGGTCAGTCTGACTAGCTTAGATGGTATAACCATCTGTTCAACCAAGCACAGCCTGCAACAAAGCGGGGATGTTCACTTGAATTCCTCCTTGGCAGAAGTCAGGAGCTGTTACACAGAATGGCAGTTACAAAGGCTATACAAATAGTAACATCCAGCATTGCTGTACCCAGAAGGAGATGCTTGCCCAAGTGAAAACATAAGGCCAGAAGGAAACACCTGGGTCTCCAAGCGTGTCCCCTGAGGTCTTAGGCAGTGCATTTTATAATCTCTTGCATGTATGTATTGAGCTCCTCCTACCCCCAAGAGAAAGCTGCTCCTGAAATTGAATGTTTCATGATAACGTGTGTGGGTGCGGAACAATCAGATACTGAAAATGTTCATTTAAGAGTCTGTATTAAATGATGATTATGAAGAAGTCAAGTAGCATTTGTTACTGTGATTTTTAAGCTGTCATTCCAATGTTTTCTAATATAGGACAGAAGTGATCAATTTGGAAATCATCTATAATTTTAAAATAATTACTCTCATTATGATACAAAAATTTAGTACCAGATTGTGGTAAACCCTTAAAGATCAAAGAGGTGGAGACAAGGCCACAAAAAACAATCTGTAAATTTGTAATCATGTGTCCTTAAGGACCCATATAACACTACAGAAAAATAGACATTTTGCTCACTTAAATGAGCAAATTAACCAGACAGTATTAATTCTAGTATTGTTGCTGATAACGCAGTTTAATCTCTTTATAGTTTAATCTGTGTATCTGGTTATGGGGCACAGTAGTTTTCCCTTTTTTAGAGGCAAATTTGCTAGTATCGGTTTCAACGAAGACTGCATATTAAACCATAAACAAAGTGGATTATGTTCACACCGAGAGTCAGTGAGGGCTGATAAAATTTCTTTCACCAATAAAGGAAGTGGAGCTAGCTTAATTTTCTTTCCAACTCAAAAATACAAACCAGCATTTTCCAAGCAGTGCCAAATAATCTTGGAAATTAAAACCTGATAAAAGTCAACTAGAATTCACGTGTCTGTCTTTTTTCTTCAGTAGAAGGGAAAGAAAAAGTGCAGGAAGTAATACCTTACCAACATTTACATCAGAAATTTAAATATTTTTTAAATGTCATTCCATTGCGAATAGGATTCCATACCTTGACTATCAAAAAAAAGAACGCAGAAAAATTAAGTCAAAATCACTCAATAATACAAGATGTGTTTGTGCAATCCATCCTTTGAGTCTCCTGTCATTGACTGAACACGAAAACCATTGTTTCCATCTATCATTCTCATAAATTAAGAATTGATAGTTGATCTGAAAAATTAATTGCAATTTCAGTCTGGATCCCAAGGTCCAAATGCACAAAAAAAAAAAGTAGCGAGACTTACTACAGTCTGATGAATCATGCTAGCTAGGTGATGGTTGTAAGAAATCATATCTTACTTTCATCCATCTATTCATCTGCTCTGTATATAAATAAAGCATGTAATCTCTTTAAATATATCTTTGTAGTCTATTTCTTTCCACAGGCTCTAAAAAAAAACTATGAAAAAAGATATGTGTGAAAACAACACTGTCTTCACTTATGTGCTCCCCTAACAAAATTATAAAACACTGTAAATATCCACAAAGCGGTGTGAAAGAATTTGATCTGACTTCTTTGAAAGTGATAGGATGCTTGGCCACTATTTTCAGTGAGAGAAAGTCAGGACATTTTCTTGTAGTGAGTCTGATCCCTATAATTAATTAATTTAATTCCTACCTTGATCTAACCGTTCTGTTTCAAGAAGATAGAAATTTTATGACTTCATTAACAAAACATAGAAACACAGATGATACAGGATTCATCTCATCTTAGATCAACCAATTTAGACATCTAAAATTTAGATGAATATCACAAACTAGTCATCCGGGTTCCAGCGACAATGAATGGAAAAGGCAGATCTTCCAAAGAGGGTGCTTGCCACTTATTTTTGAAAGGGTGGGTTGTTCCCGCTTCCAGGTTCCTGCTTCAGATGTCATGTCCTAACGTAGACGTGCATGAGAGCGTTACATCCTGCTATGAGATGCCTTGCCTTGAGAGCAAGCAGCAGATGCATGAGAAGGGAATGGTGGAGCACCATCCCTTACAAGGTGCTTCTCAGGAGAGCAGGCTGATCACCACAGAGCACAGGGAGAAAAAGTGTGCAAAGAGCTCATTGTCCATGCTTCAGGTTCTCCCAGGGTGCTCCTGGGATAAGTGTAAACTTTACCTGAATGAGGATCTGATCTGCAAAGAGAGTATCTCTATGGCTACAGACAATTAAATTTATTACAGTTTATTGTATGTGAGCTCCTTTTATGGAACAAATGGAGCTCTAGACCTAGATTTAGTTAACTAACCATAGAACTCTCCTGGGCTATCAAGACAGGTGTAATAGGTGTAAGACAGGAACATGTGATAGTTATGCCCTTTTGGACCAGCAGGTATAGGTCAGGTGGGCAAGCTAGTACAACCCAGCTGACATTGGACGCTTCTTTGTGGACAGCTGAACAAAATGCTAGAGATTCATTAGTTAAAATAGGCGCTTACTTCTCATGTAGACACTGATGTGTGAAGACACATATTCTTTTGTCCTCTGAGTCTCTCTAAGGGCCCAGGATCCACCCAGCCCTGTGCAGATATCTCATGTAACCTCAGGCACCGCAAATAGCCCTGGACACACATTCATGGGCACCTGAACAGAGCCTTCTGTTTCTAGTTGCAGAGATCTTCTCGCAGGTATATGGGTAAGACATGAGGCACACCTCTGAAACCGAAGAGGTTATAAACAGCAGCGACTACACTGGCATAACACTCCTGTTTGAGATACATGCATTGCCAGCGCTTTGTAAAATGTAATTACATCATATCCATCTGCTTTAGCACAGAATCAGGGGACCACTACTGTGCTGTGAAGGACAGTCTCACATCTATAATCATTCTGTGATGTCAGCGCTAAGTGACCTGTCTCTTAATCAAGGATGCGATCATTCTGCATTTCACGCATAAAACCTGAATGTGCAAATTCATTCAACGCGTTTTAATTTGAAATGTGGGCATTAGCAGTTGCACAATTTCTGACAGACTGATCATTTTTATAATGCCTCTGTTGGTATGGCAAATATTTCCTCTCTTATCACCTGCACTTAAATCTTCCTTGCCTTTAGATGCTGTGCATGTGCAATGTGTAATAAAGAAACTGAATTACCTCTCACCCCTGGAGAAGGTGATCCCTCCAAATCAGCATGGTGGCTATTGGCAGGCAGTACACATCATTTGCATTGTGGCTGCCTGCACCCTTCTTGACCTGTGTATGAATACTGCAATTCACCTAATCCCTGCTGCTTGCCCACACAACTCCGATATAAAAAAGTATGATAATTGCTGCTGCTACCTGTCACAGACATAGCATCATACCATAGCAGTCATGAGAGCCTGTGCAAAATGGTGCTCAACAGGCAAGCAAATTAAAGAGTTAATAAATTCGGAGCCGTTATTTTCACTAACTGAACATGTAGGAAATAAAGAAGAGGTTTTCTTTTGGCGATGAATTAGCTCCCACCCTCCTTTTGTTTGTTATTACAGTCATGGTTCAAAGCCCTCTTCAAAAACAAGGTCCCACTTTATTATAGGACAGTCAGGTTCAGCGCACAGCTTGCAATAAAGAAATTAGCAAACCAGAAGCTGCAATTCTGTAGAAACACTCAAAAACGAAGAGGATTTAAAGTGACAAGATCCAATTAAATTTAATTACCCAAGCTGTATTCTCATTTTAACTGACACTTTTTATTAAGGAGCCACATGCACTAAAGCTAGAAACCTGGGCCAAATTGCATCCCAGTAATACAGTTATCTTATGCAAAATTCTGAGTATCTAATTTTCTAAAATGAAATTAGAGACATGGGGTTTGTAAAAGGTTCTCTTTGTCTGATACTATAAGATGCTGTTTGCAATGTACCTACACTACTGTATATCTATGCTACAGTAGCACCTGATGTACCTAATAAAACTTATTATCGGGAAAGA
>NW_010400188.1:14348-14625 GCF_000710305.1 Buceros rhinoceros silvestris
TTATTAGCGGGACAGAGTCTTAGCACATCTTTATTATTTTTTAGTATGGAAGTATTTGGTATAAGTCAGGGAGAGTTAACAAAACTGCAAATCTCAAACTCTTGAAAGCTAAAACATAAAGTCTTTATGACTTTGACATGAGGAACTGATTCATGAATCTTTTAATTTTAGGCTTAAACAGGTACATAAAGCTAGACCAAATGATTATTTCAATGTCATCTTATTTGTCTCCATGGCAGCTAAGACGGACTGCAGAGAACAACCCTCTGTGAAACTT
>NW_010400189.1:0-204 GCF_000710305.1 Buceros rhinoceros silvestris
CTGGGCCTGGCCTTCGCTGCGCCGCTCTCCTGCGCCCCGATGGCTGACACAGCCCGCCCAGCCACCCTGCCTCTGGAGCGGGATGGTGGCCACGCTTTGGCCGCTTGGGGAAGCAAGTCTGGGCGCTGCCGATGCCTCTCCGTGAGGGGGAGTGGGGCCCTGGGGGCGGCCGGCACTGTTCCCGTCTGCTGGGCTTACGCGGGC
>NW_010400189.1:431-8017 GCF_000710305.1 Buceros rhinoceros silvestris
GGACCAGCGGGTGAGGGTGTTGGTGAGGGCTGAGCTCGGGCGGTTGCGGAATCCTGTATCTGCGCGGGGAGCGCGGCTGGCATTCCGCCCCCGGCCGTACTGCTGCTGAGCAGCCAGACAGGCATCCTCGGGCTCACGGCCCCCACGATGAGGAGGAGCAAGCCAGAGTGTACCCCCATGTCCACCAGTTTAGGGGGAGGGGGGAGGGAATCAAAATCCAAAACTCGTTTTTACGTAAACTTTACTATCTGAAGTTAGAAAAAGGAACTTTCGGGGGGTGGGGGCTGTCTGGAATTGTAAAGAACTTGAAAAATACTGTAAGTGAAACACATCCTCTGTGCTTGATTGTGTTTTGAAAAACAAACTAGATGCAATTTGTTATTTCCTTCCGCATCAGCTCTGGAAGAGAAGTGGTAATTAAATAATGGTTGGTGGTATACATGCCACTGTATTTCATGAACACCTGTTTATGAAAATGACTTAATGCAAACACTTGAAATGTCCTGAAATGCGTTACTTAACATGTTCTTTAAAAGAAACATGCTAGACTGAATTCTTAATTTTTACATACAGTTTTCAAATATGTTTTATTAGTAATAACTTGGAACATTTAAATATTTTTATTGTAATACCCTTCATTCTTGGAAACTAAAAAGAGGGATACTTGTGGTCTGTGTTTGTGTTTCTACTTCCAGAACAGTGTTTGAGATAAATCTCTATACTCCTATTGTAGCATATCGAAGCTCGTTTAACCTACTTGTTCAGTATTATTGGTGGGTTTGCATTGTGTGGTTTTTCTGGTTTTAAGAAGCTTTTTCTGTATACATTCCTTGAGTAATAGTGATGCGTAGACACTTCTTAAATCTTTTAAAAAAGTGTTTTTTCCTCAGGACTTACGGCTGTGGAGAAGAAGCTGGCTGAATACAAGTGTAATACAAATGAAGCAATACAGCTGAAACTAGGTAATGTCACTTTTAAAATACTGTTCATTTGCTACTGTAATACTTCAGGACTTAGAAACTTCCTTATAGTTAAATCTACCCAGGTTTTAATATTTACTTTACACAAACACAAAAATAAGAATACATAGTCTAATTTTGCTGAGACTACAATAATTAAAGTACAGCTATAGAAATACAGTCCTGTCTGCATAATGTCATCAGCAATTTATTAGCATGTTGTCACAGCGTATTGGAATTATATCTTGTCTTGTTTTCTTGAAAGTCATTGTGTTCTTTTAGTTTCCCTTTTCTAATCCTTATGCCATGGTACAGTCCAAAGTATGTGTCGTCTTCATGGTGACAATAGCAACAGAATTAATTTCTTTTGGGTTACATATATCTAATTGCATACTTTTCAAGGTCTGTCCCTTTCCTCTTTCTTTTCAGGGGTAGGGAGGGGTGGAAATAAAAGCAGGAAAGATGACTGAAAATGTTGGAATGGATTTTTTTGCCACCCTTTCCCCCAACAACTGGATTACACAGGACATTTTTAATGAAAATAATTTAAAATCTGAATAGAAAAAATGTCAATCTTTTGAGAACTCTTTATTTCTCTCTGTAGCCAATTTGCGTACTAGGACACCCAGAATACAGACAGAATTACTGAACTCTTGGTAGACTTGCTTGTATCTCAAACTTGCATGCAGCAGTCATATCTCGAAGAATAAAGCATGCCTGTCTAGTTTTTAATCTTTTCAACTGTAATCTTATAAACTAACATTGTGAGCAGAAATGTCATTATAACCAAAATACTTAAGTTTTTAAGCCACTGTAATTGTGAAGTATTTCTCTTCCTCTTAAACATTATTTCAAGTAATGGTTTTATGACTAGATCTAACATTTTGTTTTTCTCTTCCGTCTTTCTAAAACCAAAGGAAAGAATGAGAGATAATGGCATCTAAGTGAATTTTGTCTAGAAATCCAAAGAGCTGCTGTATCAGGTTTCAGAGAGACTGCTAAGGGTTTTTAATTAAGGTATCCATTGCCCATCTCAGCTAATATTTTTAGCTTCCTTTTTTCCTTCAGAGAAAAGTTTCACATACAAATTATATTAAAAGATGAGAAGTTACAAAGCGGTACATTTAAAAAAAACCAAACATGTATTTTCCTCGTTCATGTAAAAGTAGTCATGCACTATCCTCTTCAAGGTCCTAATTTCATCTATGGTGGCTGTTTAGAATTGCTCTTTGGGTTTTTGGTTATTTTTTGATGTGTTCACTAGTTATTTTGGTAATACCGGTACAGGTACCAGTATAGTATTGGTGCAACTTTGACGTGAACATCACTCCGTAAAAACCTCTCACCTGCATGTCAAATGGCAGAATGAGAAGGCAACATTGATTGCATGACCGAAATGGCTTACAGTGGGAATATCCAGCTAGGCAGTATCCTCAGTGCTCAAGATGAAGTTAAAGGCAATAATGTTCAGGAGATACATATGTGTATATATACACACACACATATATGAAATATATATACACATCTGTGTCAGTTCCTCAGTTTTGTTCTGCTAAATGATTTGATCTCCCCAGATCAAGTAGAACGTGTCTAAATTGCACAAGATGTCTTTATTCATTTGTATGCCAGCCTAACATAGATAGGTTCATAACTGAAGCTGTCTGACTGTAGTTGAAGAATGCGTGAACATCTAGCAGGGCACCTGTGGATAAATAAACTGAAGCTGATGAGTTGGTCATGGTCTTTTTTCATTTTTTTTTCTTCTCAGTTCGCTTTCCTGAGGATTTGGAGGATGACAACACAACCTTTAATCCAGAGTATAGCCATCAAGTGTTTGGAGACGAGTAAGTTAAAGTATCTAGAGTCGAATTAATAGGTCTGGAAGGGGAGAGTTGCTTACAAACTGTTAGAAAACAGGAAATCTTGCCCTTGTTTTAAATGACACAGCAATACTTCAGTTTTATGACTGTATAGTTAATAGTGGCCTTGGTGCCTAGTTTGTAGAGTTTGAGCCTGTAGTCATTTTATATGCTATTTTTAAGGTATGTTAGCAGAGCTTGAAATACCTGATTTTGCAGTCAGAATTACTTGTTTAAGTGGATATTGTGTTCATGGCATTTTTCTAAGATTAAGAATTATCAATTCTTGCTAATGACTTTCACAGTAATGTGAATCAAAAAGTTTAATATCTAGCAACAGTATCTTTTTTTTTTTACTATCTCATGAGATTTTTAGTGGAAAAAGATAGGAGTCAAATATTAACTTAAACTCCTATTGTTGACTATTTTAGGTCATTGAGTGTTAACTGAATTGAATTCATGGGTTTATTTTCTCTAGTATGTGCCCTTGTCACCAGCTGGACGTGAAGGGAATACAGAAGCTATAGAAGAGTACTGGGTTTGGGGGTTTCTTGAGTATGCTGACTTTATTAATATTGTGGGGAAGTTAGCTACTCTGTTTGTAGTACTAAAGTGTCATTTAATATTTTCACTAGAGTGATATTCAACAATTTGTCCATAGTTTTAAAAAAAAGCTGAACACCACCAAACAGCACATGGATGCATCTGTGGACTTCTTGAAGTAGCTAGGTTATTTAATTTCCAATTCCTTTAAAAAGCATTCTAAGTACTACCTGGTAGGATGAACTACCTGTATTGTAAGAAAATTTGTTATACTATTACACACCAACTGCAGCTGTATTTGATAATAATTATACTGCTATTACTGGGAGAACTCACTAATCTGCCAGTATAACTAACATGCAAATTCTTGTTCAGGAATTTATACTTCATATTGTAAATTATAAACGTGCTACCATAAAAGAAAAATCTCATTTAAAAAGAAATTACCAGTGCATTAAAATAACAAAAATGAACCTGTTTCTCTGTGAACATTACCATTTTCTGCAGTTCCGTTTTCTGCCTGAAAAGAAATTCTTTATACTTCACAACAGTATAGTGTTTATGTTCAGACAACTCATATTTTCCAAGTGTGAAAAAGGCTTTTTTTATTCCATATCTTTTTTTCATTTCCTAGGTTCCATTTAGGTTGGATAACTATATAGAAACTGTCTATCAAAAAACACACTTGACTGGTTCTTTATCTGTGTTTTATACAGTATAAATCGCAGTAGTGTATTCCATTACACTACACTACAAAGTACACTTTAATAATTGTTAGTGATCAATTAATAAACATTCATGTGTTTAAGTTACTGAAAAACATAAATGCATTATTAGCTATTTCAGGTATTCTTTCTTGAGCTGTCACTAAGGGCACAGACGCTACGTTTCTGAGTTCAGAAGCATGTTCCGTTTCTCCACTAGAGGGGCAAAATAACTAGTAGAAATGGTGTAAGGCAGTACTGCTGCCTAGAGAGTGCACATCTAGTTTGATTTCCTTTTCCCACTAGGAAGTTTAGGATACCTCCCTGAGAAAAATTCTGTGAATTTCAAAGCTTATTAAATGAAAGCTCTGTGAAGTGAATGTGTATAGTTTCTGATTGTTCTTTTCTCCTCCTCAGTGAAGTTGCTTTTGGCTACAAGGGCCTGAAGATCCTGTTGTACTATATCGCTGGTAACCTGTCAACACTCTTCCGCATCCAGTATACATCTAAAGTTAACGAAAAGTTTGACTGTGTGGAGGTAAAGACAGAACCAGACTTGGTTCTGTACTTTCTGTACTTAAAATTGGGATATGGACAAGAATTTTAGGTTCAGTAATTGCTTGCCCAAACATGATTTTCACTAAAAGCAGACAAACAAAGTTTCTTTTGTTGCTAAGCTAAAAAAAGCTTTGAACTTGATCTATATGTTTTCCTATTGTTCGTCCTTTGACTGCAGTACCCTCAAAATGGTTTCAAAGATGCAGTCAAATATGAGGTGCTAATACCAAAGCCAGTTCCACAAAAAAACACAACTTAGCAAGTGTGTTTTTTCTGTGGTAACTGTCTCCAGGAGGAGGACAAATATTGGTGTTTTTTACATCAAAGAGAACTTGGTAAGAAGGAAAATGAGGTTCTGTAAACACTTAATGAGGTAGGATACTTGACTGTGCCGCTTTAAAAGGCAAACATGGAGAGCAAGTAAGGCGGAAATGAGATGAGAAACTTCTGGCTGGGTATCATGTAGTTCACATCTTACTTAGAAGAATACAGTTACCTTCAGTATGTTTTGTTGGTTTGGGATTTGGGGGGTTTTTTGCTTTTTTTTCTCTTTCTACCTGCAGGTTTTCCAAGCTTATAGGATACTTGTAGATAGCTTTTTTTCCTCCTGGCTATAAGCTCTCAGAATATTTTTGATACAGGACTACAAAAGCTAAGCCAATCAATCTTTCAGCTAGCTGAAGAAAGGTGTATGAAACTTAGAAATAGGGATAAAATGTATTCTTAACGTATTTAACTTTTAGATACTCATATAAGTACCTGTACAGCTATTTAGAAAAGCTCTGGTTTTCAGAGTGGTCTCTGATGCATTAGGAGAACATAATGCTATCGGAGTTCTACTTAGTTATGAGGAAGAAAATACGAGTTTCTTTCTTTCCAAAAGAGCTGTTGATATGGTTATTGCTGAGTACTCATAATATTCTGTAGTGTAAATGGCTATGTATTTGCACTGACTTAAAATTACTATGCTTGAGAGAAGCTTTTTTTAAAAAAAAAGGAAACATCTTTGACTTCAAGCTGTATTTTAAGGTCCTGATTTCAAATTCGTTGGAGTTTATTTAAATAATATTTTCAAGGAAAGTCCTATTGTAAAGGAAAATACATTGGAATGACTTTTTAAAAATTAACATTTTAAAGATTTGCCCTTCCGTGTTCTGCAGTTGTATTAGAATATAATTAGTTCAACAGAGTAAGTGCCCAGACATGTCTGAAATACTTTTGAGGCTAGAACAGTATGTCTTAGGAGCGAAAGGTCACGCTGTCCAATCTTTAGAAGGTTTTTAGAAATAAGGAAAAAGGAAAGCCTGTTGGCAAAGTAGTAATGATATTAAAATCAAACAGTGCAACATTTCACCAATATCACTTCAAAATCATGTCACAACAGGAATCTACACCATAGCACCTTCTTACTCACAGTCTGTCTATTTTCTGTATAAATGGCAAAGCCACTTCATTTTTCTGGAGGTATGAGCAAGACGAACGAGGTCTGTCTTGCCTTAAGCACACTCTACAGCATTTTAATTGCTCAGAATCCTTGCTTCTTTTTCAAGTCCTGTTTCCTCCAATTGCTTAAGGGATTTAGAAGGGGACAAAAATCTTTTTGAGCAAGGCTTCCGTATATTTTCCAGAGTGTTTACAGGCTTTGAGTGAATCAGACGAACACGGTAGCTTACCCTGTGCTTCTCTTGGTATTTTTACATTGTACATCCAAATAGGCTCATATGGCTATATCTAAACTTAAGTAGGAAAAAAGATATGGTGGTCATGAGTCTTGTTCGGCATTTGTTTTGCTGTTTAACTACCTTAAGATATGAATGCATCTGCAGAGATTAAAACAAGCTGTCATTAGAGCAGGGTGTTAATTTAAATGCATATTAACATTTACTTTTCCAAGTTAACTGTGTAGTTGCCGATTTCAGCTCATTCAGGATAATCATACTAAAATGAGGACTCTGTCACACATGACAGGTAATCTTTGTGCTCTGAATAGGTGGTGTTTAGGAAAGGACAGCAGTTTACGCCCTTAATATAACTGGTTACAAGTGAGAAGTTAGATTTAGTGCTCTGCAGAGTTAGGTATCTAAAGAGATGTATCTAAACCCTCACAAGCACATTCAACAGCAGTTGATTTTATTCTGTGATAATGAGTTTGGTTCCATTATTACTAAAGCAGCTGCTACAATCTCTGCTATGGACTGACAGAAATATTTGTCCCAATATCACTGGTTTTTGGTTTTTTTTACTCCAAGACCTTCTCAGACATGAGGTAAAAGATAAGATCCTGAAACATCAAGAGCCAGAACTCCAGTCATATTTATGCATCTTAATATCGTCTCCCTAAAGATGGATCTAAACCATGTTTTTTGGAAAAGCTTAGCAAAGTACGATCATGTTTTGAATGGAAGTTGGCACTTAATGAAAATAGAATTTATCCTTTGGGTGGAGTTCTCTTTCAAATATCTAAAGAGAGACTGTTTTCTTCTAGTGTAAGTATTAATAGCATTATTGACCTGCAGTTGCTTGCAGCTTTCAGATTTGCAGCTGTTCAAGAATCATCCTTTTCATCTGCATTTTATGATGGGGTGGGGGACAGTATTTTACTAACCTCTGAAACAGTTTTTACTATAAATGTATTTTATTATCTTGCTTTGCAGCTGATGTAGTACATTTTTGCTTTATGCAAGTTGATGAAAAAGTGTAATTTTTTTAGAGTAATACTACCAATCACTCCATTGCTCCCCACTCGAATTAATACATGTAATTGTTAGAAACGTACTTGAAAGCTAAATTTCTCTATAATTATTTTAAATCAAGTCACTTTGAAACAGCATCTACGTGGTATACAAATGTCATTAGTGCCTGTTAGTACCAGAATAATTTCTATATTAAAATTACCCAGCATCAGATGCAATGTAAAAAAAGACACTGCTCACTTAAGTAGTGTCGCGGTTTGAGAAGGGGGG
>NW_010400190.1:0-205 GCF_000710305.1 Buceros rhinoceros silvestris
CCAGCTTTGCTGATCCGCCCGTCCCCAGGTACCCCAGCCCACCCCAGTGCTCCCAGTCAGGCAGTGCAGCCCTAACACAGGCCGTGGTGAAGCTGGGAAGGTGATGAGGGGTTGAGCTGGGGAGGATGGTGGCACCATGTGGAGGAGGGGGAAGAGGTTGAGGCTACAGGCAGCACCGCGGGGTTGTTCGCAGCCCCGCCAGAAG
>NW_010400190.1:445-844 GCF_000710305.1 Buceros rhinoceros silvestris
TCGAGCTTCATGCTCAGGCCAGCAGAGCCCCCCGTGTCTGCAGCCCCCAGGCAGGGCTCACCCCTGCGGAGGAGCACCCGCAGGCGCCGGGCACTGGGAGCACTGGGCTGGCACTGGTGGAGGACAAGGCGTGCCCCTGGCTGGAGCAACCGGGCGCAGTGGCTGGGGTAACTGGAGGCCACTGGGGCAAGGACCCGGGTGGAGTGTGCTTGCAGGACAGTGGGAGCACCGTGGCTGGGCACTGGGAGCACTGGTGCACAGGCTGGGGTAACTGGAGACCAGTAGTGCAAGAAAATGGGTGCAGCGACGTGGTGGCAGGACACTGTGGAGCACTGGTGCTGGGGACATTGGGAGCACTGGTGCAGGGGGTGCTGGGGACACTGGGAGCACTGGTGCAGG
>NW_010400191.1:0-4149 GCF_000710305.1 Buceros rhinoceros silvestris
CATAGCTGGTACCAGGTCTGTGTAAAAACACAGAACATTATTTCTAAAAATAATAGAAAAATATAATGCAAAATGCTACCAGAGAAAATGAGATGGATGGAAGTTTTTTTCTTTGTATTAGCCTGTATAGTCAATGTCTGCAGGAAAAAGCGCTTTTAGCCTATTGTCTTATCCTTCATGTCCTTTCTTGACTGCTTTCTTCAGCCAATTCTGCCTTCACAAATTACTCTATGGTCCAAATGTAACAGAAGAATGGAAACATTCCACACATTATCTAAGCGGTCCAAGATCAATAAGAACTGTAATTTTCTTATAATTATATAATTTTCTATTTTTACAATTTCTTTTGGAGCATGGTTTACCCCAGGATGCTTACAAACAAAATCTAGAAGTACAGTACTCACAGGACTCATTTCTCCATTTTTATTTAGAGAATATTTTAAAAGAAGGTGGTCAAGGAAACTATGAGTTAGAATTAAGTTTGCAAGTAGAGAAGTAAAAAATAAGAGGCTTATAAGTCACCAAAATCCACTAAGAACAGACTGCTCCTTCTTTCTCTGCCTCAACCTAAACTTCAAGACTAAATCCCAGTTATATCATGAGCTAGACCTCCTCTGGCATGAGAAAGATTAATAAAAACATTTTTGTAGCCAATTCATACTCAGGTCATTAGCTTGTGTTGCTATTCTCTCTTCATTGCTTTTCACTCCAGTATTTTTCTGGAGAGAAAAGCCTTCCTGTTAAATTAGAAATATCACTGAAAATTTCTGAGAATAGAGTGTTCCTGTTCACCACACGGGGATATTTGTATGAAGCTTGCTAGCCTCAGTCTGGAGCAGAAAGAGTTTCACACATCATCTTTAATTTCTCAGGAAGAAATGTGATCAGCCCTGCCTTCTTCACAGCACTTCCTGAGGGGAGTCAGGGTGGGAAGGTGGAAACACCCCATAAAGCCTGACACATTCTTCTGAGAAGTTTTTTATTTCAACAGTTTAGTATTGAAAACACCACTTTTAAGTGTGCTCAACATTCCTGAGCTTCCCTCTTAAAGTTTTTTTTTTTAGAGTCCCATCTGTTAACTCTATATAAGGTTGCTATGTTGGTTTTAATCCTTTTAAGGAATGGTTACTTTCAGTTTTTTAGTTTAAGATAAATTACTTTTAAGGCTGAGGTTTAGTAAAGACAAGATCCTTCAGAATGAAAGCTTTGGATTGTATATGCAAACATATAAAGTAAGACATAGGCTTTCTTTCCAGTTCCTGTTTCTTGTAATTCAGCAACAACCAATAACTAAAGGTTTTTTGATTGTGCTACCTACTTAGCACAAGAAATTGAGAGCTTTCTTTCCAAAAGCAGATTCCAGATGCTATCAGGTATATAAAATCTTACAGTTCTGGAAAGTCAAACAGATCCATCACCATGATTCCACAATGACAGAAGTAAACACATTCCTTGATTTTAAAAGAAGATATAATGAATATTTATCCTCTAGTCCTCCATTAGCTTGTGGCTGCACAAACCCTATTTATGGGAGAATCAAAAAAAGTCATGAGAGCCATTTACATTCAGCAGAATGAAATCTTAGTTTACAAATACCAAGATTAGAGTATACTTTGTTCTATGTTTGTGAAGCACCGGGAATGCAAATCTTGTAGTGTTTTCCTAGCTGCAACAAATGGAAATCTTACAAAACAGACACTTGCTTCAATTATTTAATCAGAAAATTCCACTATCATTGCACATAAAGCCTGCAGAATAAATAGCTGAGACAAATGCAACCAGAACATTTGTCCCTAATGCTTAAATTGGTATCTACCACAGCCTGGTCTACTGGAATTCAGAAGTTCACAATTGCTTCACAGGAACACATACAGGACAGCTGATCACTCAAACTCTCTTCCTCCCTGCACACATTCTCAGAGCACCCGCTTCATCCCCAGCAAGGCTCATACTTCAGCACTCCACAGATACTTTACAGAAGTGATATCAATAGATAAATAAGAACATGCAGAATTCCTTGGGATCAGGAACCTCAAAGCTACCAACAGCTAAAACCGACACTGAAAGCACAACGTATTATTACTCTTAAATTTTTGGAAAGGAAGGACCATCATAGATAACATAGGAGTTCATAACATGTATTGGGTCAGCAGCAGATCAGAATACAGTAATAATGGAAAGAGTCCAATTCTCTAATAACATGCATAAAACAAGACCTTCCGCTGAAAACAAGAGAAGACCAGGAAAGATTGGCAAAGCACACCTTTCTGGTTACTTCGAAGAGTGTAGTGACAAGAAATTGGTACTCCACAGCAGTAACATGAATTCCTTATTTAACACTAAGGAAAGCATTTTTCCCTAGCTATTGTCAATTATAAGGAAGGATTTAGTTTGCTTCCGTGTCAACAGCAGAGGGAATTATACCAGTGTCTATAATCAGGGCAGCCAGTTTTTCTGTTAACAGGACCGGCAGAAGAATGTGCTTCCTATTTCTGTTGTGTGCAAACTACCTCTTCTTTACCTGTCTTTCCTATGCCTTTAGCAGCATCATCTCAGACATTCCTGGAATACTGCATAACCAACTTCATTCACCTTTGAGTAGGTGCTTATGAAATTCTTTCTGTTCAATTAAATGAAGCAAAAGTTAGCGTTACGCTAATAGGCACATTCATTTCTCCAAGCTTCTCAATAAAGCTAAGTAAAAGAAGAGAAAATATGCAGTCTGGTAGGACTCCTAAAATGAGACAGACTAGTAAAAAGTGCCTTTCCTAACCAAAATTTGGTTATGAAACACCCAGGGACAAAGAACAGGAACACCAATGATAAGAACTGTTCCTCCCACCTGAGGTTAACAGCTTCTCAGAAGCTTTCCTTTAGGCTCAGCAGAGAAACAGAGACTGATACAGAACATTAAATTAAATCTGGAGTAACTTCTATGCACTGAGCTTAGAGGACCGGGGTAGCAATATCAGAAACATGCAAGAACAGAGCTTGACTACAGGGAAAGCAATCAAGGAGACAAGACTCACCACAATGTGGAGTAGAACAGTGCTCTCACCAACGAGGAAGCAGTCCCACAGACCTGAGCAGGAACACTTACTCTAACAGCACTGAGCCAACCATTATGAGACAAGTACCATCCCAGGATGGTACATCCCCAGGATCAGACTGCAAAAATACCATTAACAGGTGAAAGGCAGTGCTAGCTTCAAAGATGTCTCTTAAATACTTTTATGCAGAGGGTGAGTGGGTACAGATGTCTGGAGAAGCTGATCTGGGCAATGAAGGCCTATTGGTGCACTCAGTGCCCTGAAAAGTAGTTCTTACGTTGACTTGATTCCTTGAAGCTGAGAATAATGAGGTAATCTGCATGTTTTGACACAGCTGGATAACGTCTTCCCTGACAGAGGCACAAATTACTCTTACTATCCTTGGGTTATCGTGGCTTTCTCCAAGGGATTTCAACAAACTTCTGTGGATAAACTGGGAGAGATTTGTCAAGGCTGCTGAGATATTTTATGCCTTCTGTACTCTTCAAAGAAATCAGAAAGCTGTTCAAGGCAAGCATGAGGTAGCTTAAGCTGAGAGTTTGAGAGGAGCCAGGCTGTCTTTGTGTTTGTTCAGAACAAGATTAGGTTTAGGCCTGTGTTCATCACCTTAGATACGAGTTTGCAGGGCTTGTGACAGAGAGCTGTGGGCTGTGTTTACATACACATATCGTCCTTTCCAAACAGGACTGATGTAAAGCTGATTTCACAAAATCAAAAGAAGCATTTCAGGCAGGTTTGGTTTAAAATTTTAACAATGCTCCAGCTCTGATCAACAGAAGAGCATCTCTTTCTTCTTTCCCCCTCTGAGAGCAACATGTCCCTCTAAAGGAATGGCTGCGCAGCCAAATGCAGTGTGACTGTATCACACGACAGCACATTTGCACCTCTATTAATCTAGCATTGCTAATGGTCGAGGGACTGAGGCAATAACAACTCCTCGAATTACCTTAACGAATCCTTCTGTCTTGTTATAGACAGAGGGGATTTAAAGGGGAAGGAAGAAATTCACACCTCGGTCTGCATTCGGAACTGAAACAAACTTTTAATAAACAATAAAGGAAAAAAAGAAGTGAAGGTTTACACAGCTGCTCCTTTTCAA
>NW_010400191.1:4266-16189 GCF_000710305.1 Buceros rhinoceros silvestris
GTGCGGCAGTCAGCGGTTTTGGGGCGGGCAGCCGACAGCGAGGTGGGAGCGAAGTCTTTGCTTCGCTCCGGCCCAGTCGGGTCCCTCTCACACCGGGAAAGGGGGGGCGGCCTCCGTGCGGCGACGAGCAGAATCTAACAGCAGAAAAGGCTCCCTGCACGAAACAGCTGGGAGAGCTCAGTTACCACGCCCGATTCTAGACAAAGACTCACGGCAGTGATGGCTCAGAGCCTGTGATTCTTCAGGCGATTTGGACGATGCAGCCCTCAGGTTCTGGCCTGGTCTCGGCAGAGCAGGTTCGTGGGAGTCCTCTCTTCAAGAAAGTCCAGAAGTGCAAGAGGGAGCCACTGCCCCGGCCTGCTGCTTTTAAAGGCTCCCGACGTAACGTTTCGCCTCACCCCCTTAACCAATTAAATGCGGAATTATCGTATTTGCATGGAATAATTCTGTTTGTCCGTTACACAAAACAAGGAATTTTAGCTCAAACCAGGACAAGCATCAAAACCCCAGATGTTGCAGGATGACCCTCTGCAAGAACGGTATCCTCTAGGATAGCTCTCCTGAGGATCCAGTAAATCACCTGGGAAGCATTTTAGCTGCTAGTCCAGCTCACGCTCTTTAGTCACAACATGGTTATAGAAGCCAGCCCGTTCACAGCTGGCAGCGCAGGCATGCCAGAGCTCAGACAGACTGTCACTTTGTACTTTGACATAGCCTAAACGCTTTCTGCATGTGCTCGTCTCTGCTGAATGTGTTCAAAGCTTTTTAGCATGTCTCCAAACTATTTCTGAACCTTAATCAGGAATTAAACCTGGGGTCCCTTAGAGCTGCTGAGATCTCCATGTGACTTTCCTTCTGGAAGCACAAAAGCATGAAAGTCTCTGTCGCTGCTGTTTCAACATTTTCAACATTCAGCGTTAGGCTGGGCTTTCAAAGCTGTTGGGAGGAAAGCATGTACTCTGTTTACTAGAACTGTTGAGTGTATTTATTATGTAAAAACATAGACATGTTCTAGCTACAAAACCAACAAAGGTATCATATCTGGAAGGCTGTAAACATGGTATTATGTATGATCTGCTGGTGACTTTTGGAGGGTATTGTATGAACTGGGAAGAGATTTTTTTATATATATATTTTAAAATTTTATTAATAATCAACTGCCAACTTTCCAATAACAGCAGCGATCTCATCAGAAGTGAAACATTATGTTCCAATAGACCGTATTCCTCTGGAGAAAGTGAGGGTAAAGGAAGAGTTTTCAAAAAACCCTTCTGATTTTTGAAGAGGAAATTGCTGAACTTTGGTTTAAGATAAACTCAAACCCAAAACATCAACCTTAAGTTCTTCAAAATGCAGGAAAACTGCAGAGACTAGGTATTTCAACAGCCGTAATATTTGTACAGTGTCAGTGAAAGGACCTTTCTAATGAGAATTAATGTAGCACCTTGTGGGGAAGATGACACAGGCATTTAAGCCACTGCAAAAGTAAATTAAAAATGTAATGCATATGCACTGATATACTGAAAATACTGATGCTCATAATGATAAAGCATCTCAGAAACATCCCAAAAATATACTCAGAGAATGATTGTATGTTAAAGCAGCTTCTGGTAAAAAATACACTGCTCTAATGCAAACCACATCTGCAAAGCCATGAGTGACTCTGTAAAGAACCAGGGTGTTAACATACCAAATGGGTACAACAGCCACCTGCAAAATGCTTTATTTATAGCAAAATACTCGCATGCAGAGTGGCACAGTGCAATGCACCTTAAAGAAAAAAGGGGTTTAGTAAATAATGTCAAAGCCCTGAGTGAACTAATTGTCCTTAATTGCCCTGAGCCTCACCTGGAGCCTCCTCTGAAGGTGGACTCCATATAAACTCAGGGTGGGGTGTAATCTAGCCCTGTTCTTCAGAGCTGTGTGTCTGGTGGTTGCTAGACTGGGGGTAAGACTGGTTGCTCTCACCTGGCTGCTATGTCTGTCCAGTTCTGGTGCTGTGGGGTGGTGCCCTGTGGGCAAGGCTGCTGGTCTGTAGGGTAGCTCCCAATTTGCTTTCCCTGAGGCAACAGCACTGCTCTTGCTGCTCCCTTGTGTATAAACAGTACTTTGGTTATTTTTACAGTTTTTAAGGACTAAACTAATTTTTTTCTGGTATGATGTGGGATGTAGTCAGTGACCCAATACTACTTATATTCTGTTTACTAGATATTAAAAGGTTTTCTTATTTAGAGTGTTAAGACTAAAATAGTTTTATTTACTATATTCTGAAACATTTACTCATTGAAGAATAGGTTGTAATGAAGAAAGATAACTTTGATCAATGTAGTTCTTATTGAATAGTCTCTCAGGAAGAAAAAAAAGCTAAGAGCCTATTTCAGTGCCCCAGCTCAGATCTTGTAGATGAGATTCTACCTTGAATTCCATAGCTACTTGATCAAGCCAATTTCTCTGAAAAAGGTATGCTCTTCTAGAAACCTCGTGTATTTTTGGGTGTTAAATGATAATAGGAAGAAGACTATGGGCTTTTTTTGCCCATAAACTTTGTATTCTGAGATACCTCTGTGTGCTTCTCATATTAGAAATCAGACTATTCCTTTTACTTTTTTGTTCAAGTGTAAAGGATGCCCATTCCCTCACAGGTGGAGCATGGAAACTGATTCTTTGACGAGCTGGCAGCTGCAGCTTGTGTTGAGGATAAGCAGCTGGGAAGGACTCTAAAGAGCAGAAGGAACACCTAGAGACTCAACGGCACTGAGCTGAAGCTTGCTGCAGCTTGGTCAGTTAATTGAAACACAGACTGGAAGTGAAGACCTGCATTATAAAGACAATGGCTTTATGGAAAAGAGTTCCTTGATCATGTGTATTTCTATGCTCTTCCATAGTTCATTAAATGTTTTTCTATTTAATAAGTTAATTGTTCTACACTATACAGAAACATGGGAAAGCCTTTTAGATAATCAAAGCCTTTTCATCTTGATCAGGTTTTTGCAGCAGACCATCTCAGCAGATGCATTTCAAAGGGCTGGCCAAGTTGGGTTCAATTATAGCTGCTGCTATCACAAAGGTTAAATCCTGACCCACCAGTGCCCCAATGCAAGAGTTGGGCTCCCTTCCAGTGGGTGTGTCCTGTGCAGGCAGGGAGAGGACTGTGGGCTGTGCTCACAGGAGCCCTGCTCTGGATGGTCCAAGGCCCTGGACTGTGAGGTGCAGTGCTAAGCATACCTTTCCTACAGCTGGGTGGTCACTGAAGTGTATGGTCTGGACCGGCGTAGCGTATTGCCATGTACCAACAACAGGAGTAGCTAAACTGACCAAAACCTGATACTTCTAAATAAGGTAAAGTTAAATCACTCGATAAGATATTAGTAACCATAAAGACAGATACAAGAGGAGCAACTGTATTCAAGAAATGCAGGAGGGGTCTGAATTTTGATTCTCTAAGAGCAGAGATTCTAAATACTGGGTTACCTGTTTAACTGTCTAATTACTCTTTTAAGCTCATCAGATTTATTTGCTACTGCTTTACAATCTCTGCTATGCAGAATGACCAAATACAGGGAATAAAAGCAAAGCAATGTGCTCTCATTAAGAAGCATGTGTATTTTCCTGTATATTTGAACACCATCAAAGCTTCTGATTGAGAAGTAAGTAGGTATCTGAAGCCTGGCCTTCACAGTGCCTGAGGTTGTGGTGTTTAAGAAATGTTACCTCAGTCTACTATAGTTGTATCTTATGAATATCTGTGTTCTGAAGGCCATTTCATCTAACATGAACAGAAGTAGAGAGACAATGCCATGGATGTTATACTGAACTCAGAAGAAGAGGAAATCATTTACACAGGACAGGTATGTCTTCTCAGTTACCTCTGTAGCGGAGCACCTTACATTTATCAATGCTAACCTGTAGTTTGGGAATGTCTGGAGATGATTGTTGTCCTTGTATAAAGCCTACTGGAATATTTTTATTGGATGTTCATAGGCCATGGCTTAAGAATCTGAAGCTTTCCATTTGAATTTCCTTGACTTCAACGCGTGTCATTCAGAATGCTATTTAAACTCTTCTGTTTGCAGTATGCTCCTTCTTTCAAAGACTAAAGTACGTTCCTTGGCATGTCTTACAAAATGAAGGCAAAAGAACAGGTAATTATGGTCAAAACCGTTTTCTGATGCTATTTTAAGCAGAAAAATTAAACAGTTTTATTCCTTTGCATTACTTGGCTTCCTTGCAGCAATCAGCCAAGCAGACTGCAGTGGAAAAGGGCTTTACTGTCGTAACATACCTGTAATGCAATCTTGGAGTAAGTTAATAAAAAAATTACAGCCTAGATCTAGAGAAGTTGCTATGCAGTTAATATTTTGTGTTTAAAATTGTATGAAAGTATTATAAACATACTAATTTTTTTTCAGTTTTGGGTAAATTCTATGGTGTATTAATGAGATAAAGTTGAAAATCTGTACTTTTACCCTGAAACACAATATGGTAACATTTTAGGAAGGAAAAAGAGGTATTTTTCACTTTCATAGGAACAAAACAAATACAGGTAAGAGCTTTGTATTTTCACCTCCATGTAAGAGCTGTGTACACAGGTGAAAGAATAATGGAGCAGAGGGCATAGTAGTTAGTGCTTTGTGAATTGAATGTACTTTTGGTATGTGAGAAAACACTGTGCTCTGTCTATCTCATCTTTTGTCTTCCTGCCAACAGCACTCATCCCTGGTCAAGCTTGTATGTCCATTAACTGAATATCAGCTGAAGTAATTTTTTGCAGATTCTGTTGCAGGTCTAAAGAACAACATTTCTATAAAAAATGGTGGAAAAGTCAGAAAGTTTCACTAGTTTACAAGTTGTTCTAGCCCCTACTTGTTTATATTGAGATTTCATACATCACCCCACTGTCTGAATGTGAGGCCCACGGATCTTTAGGATGGATGCTTTTTCTCCCTTGATTTTGTCATGTTTGTCTTGTTCTGATTGTTATTGATGAATAATTCTTTTAATGTTTTTTGAGCTAGCAAGAAATTAACGTGACTATCCTCTGAAACACCTACTGCCTGTTATAGTAAGGTTATGTTTTGGAGAAGAAAGGTGGTTCACTTCTGCAATCAGTGAGAATCTCTGCAGTTCACCGGTGTGTGAGGACAAAGGATTGCCAACCATACTGGTCAGGAGAGCAGGTACTTATCGTTAATCTCCCTTTTGGGTTTCTCTACCAGATCCGTTTCGTGTATGCAATGTTTTGGAAGGGTGCAATATTCTACAACTAAAACTGCTGTGATAGTTTTCGTTTTCAGAGGAAGAGTATGATCACAAAACAACCTCCAAAATAATTCCAAGTTTCCATTATTTGGTAACTGGAAGTATTCTTTTTCTGATCATAGGTAAGGAAATGATGTTTTGTAGCATTTTTCAGTGGTCCATGATATGTACTCTCACAAATGTCAATCACAGTTTGACAAATGAGGTTAAATTCTGGTTTCTAGGGTTCTTTCTGGGGCTAATATACTCAGTACCTTCCAGATATATATTAGTTTTATTTGGCAAGAAAGAATGGATATTATTTTTCTCCCTGTGTAAATAAAAATGTCAGTGCTAGTTAGGCCTTACCTTGTATTTTAAAATGATACTTAATACTGCTTTCTACAGTACAGTGTTTAAATTACCAGACTAGAAATAAATTGCTATAGAACTACATTCTGCATTTCTTCAACTTTCTAGAGATGTTTTTAAAGTGCCTACATGCACAGACCTAATGAAAACTTTAAGTGCTTGAGAAGTTCACCAGTGATAACAAAGAGCTGATGATAGGGAATGGTTCAGAACAGCAAACATAAAAGCAATGTTTATCATCTGGGCTCTTAAAGAAGGAATAACTTGCAGCTAGAGGCTCTTGTCAGTGTGACAGCAAGTAGCCAGTCATAAAGCCATGTTATTAAGCAGAGAACAGGATACCCTTTAAGAACACCTATGAATTAGGAAGAGAAAAATCCTGCATCCTAGCAATCAAAGGGAAAAAAGGACAGTTCAAAGCCTCCCAGAGGAAAAGCAACACTGGTGAGTGGACAAATGCTGTTTACTACTCAGCATCTGATCGAAGGTATAATAGCTGGGCAGGCAGATTGGGTTAGGAAGGATTTGGGGCAGAGTGCTTTAGCAGTTGATTCTGTGCCAGTTATAATCTTAAGGCAAATCCAGAAGTGTCACAGAAGTTGGCTGAGTCACAATTTCTCTTTGTATGAATTGGTACAATTAATTGCTGTTGTCATGGAGCAAAGGAGGGTTTTCAATACTTCTAACTTCTCTGTACTTGGTTCACTTAATCCTGCTGGGGTCAGGATTTGACTAAAGGAAAGTTTTAATCATTCCAGGAAAAAGGTACACCACTACTAACTGATTTTTCATAATGTTTTGAAAAGAATGATTTCTCACAAGCAAGTGAAATGGTTTACAATCTGATTTGAGTTGTTTGTAGTTCCAGTTGTATTAAATATTTTAGACTAGTTACTCAAGGAATCTTCATTTTTTGACCTTTTCCAGTTCACCTACCTTCTCTTCTTGCTTGAACCCTGGGCCAGTTCTAACCAAGTTTGACAAGAATTGAAAATACTTTTTAGCTGTTACAAGCATCACTAAAATGTCTGAGGAGGCAGATGGGAGAAACCTCAGGTACAGGAAAAGCTGTGAGTTTAACCACAATGCAAGAAAACGCATTGAGGAGACAGCATATGGTATCCATATGGTGTGTTAGGTTTCAAGACTTTGCACTGCTCACATTATTTATCTAAACTGCTTGTAATTTAGCCTACAGCAGAAACATGAGTGGCTGATAATGTACAAAAGGAAAGAGCATGGATCAGGCTCCTCCAGCATAAACACTAAATGAGGTATGTAGGCAGTGAGGAATATTTTCCTTCAGCAAAATACTACACTGTGAAAAAAGAGGTGCCTTGTACAGAGGACACCGTGTTCCAATATGAGCATCCAGTGACACTCCTGCGAGCAACTCTGCTTCACAGTCTGTTGTCTTCCCTCAGGACTGACTATAGTCTCCTTGGAGTGTATAAAAGATGTCAAATAAGAAATACATTCCTCCTCCTTACCTTCCTTGATCATGTGGCTTTTATAAGCTCTTTGAGGATAATTTACCTTCAGGAAGGACAATACCAATTGCAAAAAAACAAAACACCACCCTTTTCTACTTGGGAAAAAAAAAAATCTAATAAGTGCCCTGGGAGGACTACATGCAATCAAACAGTGTCTGTATTTTACTGGATTAGCTAGCAGATTGCATTGTCTGACAAACTGGGTGAAGTGAATTTAGACATTTCTGAATCCATTATGATGTAACTACCAGATCTGCTTTCTTACTGAAATTCTATCATTTCCTTCCACAGAAGAATTATCAAAGACAGCTGCCATTTTTCTTCATATCATATGTATGAACTTTTCAAGACAAAGTGATCGCTTCTGTAGAGAAGAATCTGCCCTGGGAAAGAAACATGGTTTTCTCTATAGCTGTAGTTTTTCCTTCCCTCCAGTCCGTTAGATAATAATGATTTGGGTGCTCTTTACCTGGTATCTTGATGTGCTCTGAAAAATTTCAGGATTTCTTTTGTATCTACAACACAATGACAGTTTGCTCAATCTTATCAAATTCCCCTAATGTTTTTCCCCAGGCTCTTGTTGGGATTATAGCTGTCAAGAAAATACCCTAGGGAGGAGCATGGGGTTCGTTTGTTTCAGGTTTAAATAAAAAAGTATCTTGGCACTTCTTCCAGCTAGTTCATATCAACTCATTTAAAAACCTAAATAAATGAATCCCATCTCTTTTCTTCAAGTAATACAGAACCAGTTTCAGAAATCTGAGTTGGGATCATGCCCATACCCAGAAAAAATTGTTTGTAGTTAGCTCTGCTTCAGTGCAGAACTGAACGATTCTATCTCTGCTTTACAGTAATCTTTACTTTTCAGAGTCCAGTATAATAACATATACCAAGCAATGGGGAAAACAACAACTTGATATACCAGGGAATTAACATTTTCCTTGGAATTTATTAAGAGAAGTCTGTACATTGCATTGTCTGTTCTAGCAAAGTCCTTCAAAACAGAGGTTGTTTCTTGCTTGCTTTTCCTCTGCTGCTGGATGTAGGCTTTGTCTTTCTACTGGGACAGAGAGGTCCGACCAAGTTCAACGTTTCTTTCAAAAGGGACAGGTCCATAGTACCTGGGGGAAAAAAGTGTGTTACTGGCTCCAAATCCTGTTTGCAGCAACAAACAGTTGGAACAGATCCAGCCATGAGTAACAAACATAATTTAGATTTCTGCTTGACAGCACAATATGCATCAATAGATAAGTTGTCTATTTGCTGAGTAAGTAAACACCACCTGCATGTTGAACTACCATATCCAGTCTTTTCTCCAGTGTGTAACTAAGGCAGAAGAATAAATTTTTTCCCCATTAAGAACTTAGTATGTAGAAAAATCACATTATCCAGACACCAGTTACTTATTGTTGCATCATTCTTAATTGATGGGTTTTATTTTACTATCATCAGATTAGATATGAGGTGAGATAAATCTTGGAGAGGTATGGGATCTCTTGCTTTGGTGTCATGTACCTCCCAAGCCTACCCTTGAGAGACTAATTAGGTTAATTCACAGCAAGGCGCAACAGTAACTTAGTAACTACCTTAAAAATGGCTTGCCACTTCTTTGCTGTAAATTTGTGATGGAGGTGTTCTGCCAGCTCCTGGAGACAGGTAATCGAATTGATTAGCAGTTGGGAGAGGGGACCTCCTAGGATAAACAGACAAATGAGGTTGTGTCCGTGAATTAAGTTATTGACAGCCATTTTGTATGCAGGATTTTCAGTTTTTTGACACCATGTAGAGTGCCTAGACAGGAAGCAAGTGAGTGATTATCCGGAGCAACCATCATTCTTTGGGCTTTCAGTGCATTACCAACATGAAATGGAACATGACCCTTCCCTGGCAAAGGCTCATCAAACAAGTCAGGAAAGGCTGTGAAGTATATCTTCAGGCAGGTTCACTGAGCGGACAATTCAATTTGCTTATCTTTACCTCTCTCTGTACTGCCCCATGGTCCTGCTCAAACTGCTTCTTGAATTCACCTGCACCTCACTGTACTTAGTTTCTCTGAGGACTTCCTATAGTAGAAGCAGGAGTTCTACAACAACTGCCAGTGACTTAAAAACAAGGTACGTGGGCTTGAAAAGCAGTTGAGGTAAGAGAGGAGTCAGTATTTTAATCCTCAATAACACTTACTCTGTGAATTTTAGAAATGACTTGCAAAAAAAAAGTGACTTTGAATTTTTGGAGCTCACTTGTTTGATAGCAGTTATTGGTCTATGAAGTATTAGAAGTGATCACATTAGCTGGGCATCATCACAGTGAGATTAACATGGGACATTTTTGCACTGTAAAAGTAGTCTGCCATCCTTCCTTTCAGAAATATTCACTCTTCTAACAGTGTGTATCAATGCGTGAAGTTTCTCCCTCATTCCCTACTTCCTGATCTCTGGAAGCTGCGCTAATACTACAACTGGTGAACATAATTTGAGCAGTAGAAAATACCTATTTTAAGACTAGAACACTAGGAACTGAATCATTCTAAGGATAAAATATTGACATACATTTTGCAGCTTGCACAACAATGATCTAAAATCAACACATTGGTTTCTATTTGCATGAAATTTAGGCAAAATAGGAAGACATACTCTAAGAAATGTATAGCAGCGAATGCATTTTGTACACAGATTTACCGCACGTGTCTCTGTTGAAGTTAAGTGTGGCTTTAATCAGTTTCTCAGTAGTGCAAGTATCACTCAAATTAGAGATTATACATGGCGCAGTTGGCTTCCAAGGAATATCTGGCCTATTCTGCAATCAAGTAATGAAAAGGGCCATGACCTCATCCGTGCTTCTGATGTATTTTAAGATGTTTTGCACTCTGAGGTGAAGTAGTAGATTCTAATACTATTAAATGCACTGCTTTCTCCTGTTGCCAAGCCGGAGTGGAGAGAGACCTCTTTCTGCAAACATTTTTTTCCCTAGGGCCTGCCTTAAGGCAAGTTTTTACCTTGTTCCCATTTTTGTAATGTAGGAAAAACAACCTCTTGTATTTGTTTTGACAGTCAGGACGCTCAAATATAATAATATAAAAAGAAAGGTGCATTTTAAAGTTATACAACCTTTTGTTATAGAATAGTACTTTAGAAGTAATTAGTATTACCTAGCAAGTTCAATTTAAAACTCATTGCAACGGAGTCTGTCAACTTTAAAACACTTCAAAAACCACTTCAAATAACTTTAAATACGAAAGCTGGATTTTTTTATGCTACCGAATGGTTCTTACTACTTCCTGCCCTATGAATTTTTATGTGCCATGAATTTAAAGAGGAAAGTTATGCCCTCTTGCCATTTTCTTCTGATCAGCAGTATCATTGTACAGAAAATTATCAAACACACTGCTATTTCTGTTGGTTTAATGCCAGCCAACTTATATAGAGGAAAAACATGATAGTATCTTTTGATAAAATATTCTACTTTTAATTTCTAAATGTACACATTATACTTCAAGGAGGGAATACATATTTTTTCAGATGCATGTTTCTTACGGAATTCTAAGGATTTTGGCTTTTTTTAGCAGAATGCTCCCACTTCTGTTCATATCAGATGTTCCTTCAACAGAGCTGGCTGGAAGACGATTATTGTTTGATACAACAAGCTAGTTTGAAAAGGTCTTATACATTCACAAGGATCCATACAGGCTCCTTATTTCCTTCTAGATGTTTTTATTAACGTTTCCTAACTAAGGACATCAAAGTACCTCTAACTCAAACTGCTGACTTGCAACTCTGGTTGCCTTTATTCTGGAAGTTCTACTCTTCTAAGAAAAATATTTCTGTAGCAAAGTAAATCTCCTTTTTCTGAAAACAGCTGTTTAAACTTGTGATTCTGTGTACTTTGTGTCTGTTTTGCTCTGCCTTGGTTAAATGCTAGAAGTTTCTTTTGGAAAAGAATACACAGACCTAAGCAGTATTTTTGGCTGCTATTGATATTAACTTTCTTCAAACTTGAATCTTTAAAGCCACTCTTTCTCATGTTCCCTTTTTTCTCTATTAGTATTTTTATAATGCTTTTTTTCCTCTGCCATATAAGAAAAATAAACAAGCAGCAGAACCCCTCTGTTCTGCTACTCGTATGCTGAACACATACAGTCTTTATGAATTACAACTGGGACAGAAAATCCAGCTGGTGTTGACTTCAATAAGGAGACAATCAACCATCCTTCCTCTTAAATAAAATTGTGAAATAATGCCCCCAATTGTATTTATGCTGAAGATCTCTCCAAAACAATGAAACTGCAATAAGATGGCAAAAATAGCTGTGCCTTTATGAATGCACTTTTAAAAAGCATAAACTTTTAACAAATCAATGCTATTTGGCATTGTGTAGCATAGCAAGATTCTTGATGGAGGGACAGATAGTGATAAATGATGCATACTGATAAACAGCTCATATGAAAGTACATAAAACATATAGCTTCGCATACACCAGTGTAATTTTTTCTTGTGAAAAATCACACTTAAATTCTTTCTTTTTGCTCTCCTTTTTGAAATTGTGAACTTACAAAATAAATTCAGACTAGATAAAATATGAGAAACAACTGTGGGAAACAGTAATGGAATAGCAGTCTACATGTTAAGTGATCTTTTGGGTCTTTTGAGTATTTGATTCCAGAATGTAGTTAACAATAATAAACCATGTTTGGGTACCACATAAAAAGCAAGGTTAGTACGAGGAAAACTATCAAGGTAGGTAAATGTTTTTCTCTCGAATAGATTTTTTTTTTTTTAATGAGATGATTGTTAGGGAGAAAATCATCACTTTATGTTCCTGCT
>NW_010400191.1:16276-27586 GCF_000710305.1 Buceros rhinoceros silvestris
CTGCTGAAGTTGAGATCTTTCCTCTAGTAAGCTCGGACAGCAAACAGTCAATGCATAAACTGTATGGCCCACAGCTTGTAAATGAAGTTGTTTTATTGCTTCCTCTCTTTAAGCCATCTCTTACCCCAGCCGTTATTTTCTCTTCCTATTCCTACCAGTTTCCTTTTTTCAGAAACCTCTTTACACCCTCTGGGTTTTTTTCTAGACATACTTTCATAAGAATTCCTTTCTACCCACCCTCAGCTTGTGGGTATGAGGAGTTGCTGGACTCCATGTATTGCTGGCTGTATTGGGTTTAGTCTTTTGCTTTATTCTCAGTTGTGAATCAAGGCAAAAGGTTTCCTTTATCCCATTTGCTGGTATTCAGCATGAACAGATTTCAGACTACAAAAGTGTAACCAATCACAGCAACAAGTGGCTGAGGGAAAAAGATGTTGATTTACTTTCTGCTCCTATTTCACCAAGAGCAAGGATTCTAATTTTTGTTAGTTTTTGCTTATTGGTTCCCCAGATCTTAGTGTATTTGCAGAGATTTGTTCTTCATGTCTTTGGGGTTTTGAACACAAAGCGATTCATTTTCAAATACCTACATGAGTTAATTCTTGAGTTAATCTGTTTAGATAACTCATGCTGTATTTCTAGAGAACTGTAAAATTATATACCTAAAATGCTTGCAGTTCTTCTGTTGATGTGCATTTGATCTGAGAAAGGAGTTAAATATTTAAGTCTCAGACTTTTCTTTGGAAATTCATCTCTTTGGAGATGCTAAGTAGTCCCTTGAAGAAACAATATGTGCTTGTTGGATTTTTAGAAGTTTTTAAAGAATGTTAAATTTGCTTTAAAGGTAAAATTTATATTGCTATGAGTTCTCTAAAATAAACATAACTAATGAGAGGCGTTCACTGAGAAACAGCAATTTGAAGGAGACAGGAATTAATTAAATCCTCCAAAATGTCATATTAATGATTAGAAGATATTTTTGGCTGAAAATAACAAAGGCAGTTTTTAGAAAGCAGGCTCTTCATACCTTAATTTATGGTTCTAAACCTAAAAATAATCTAAGTCCCACTTATTTGAATAGAACAACTTACATCATTGACATTGAAGCTAATACAAAGAAAATTGTTCATTTGCGTTTCATGTAGAGAAGCCAATCCTGCATTCCTTAGGCATCAGTTGACCAAAGGGTGGTGTCAGTTAGAACAAGGATAATGCCAAAACTCAACTAACTTCCTCTTTGTGAAAGAGGTAAATAAATATTCCACTGTATAACATGATTCCACCTGTGATTTGTCAGCTACAGCTGATTTAAGCAGCTCCTGCAATCTTAGTCTGTTTCTCATTTCTCCCTCAGTCTTTCCCTGTTGCAGTTAGCTCTCTTTAGTTGTCCTAATCAGTAATTTTTAAGACCCTGCTCTCAAACAGGTAAGTGAAAAAGAAAAAACTGAAGCTGTATTTCTAGGTTTTGCTCTTCAACACAGAAAATCTGTATAAAAACTTGTAAAGACAGCACATGACCTCATCTTTATTAAAGGTGAGGGAGCAATTTTCTAAGGGTGAAGAAGGCCAGTAATCCTTTAAAATGTTTTTACAATCAGAAATTATTGTAGGAATCACAGAAGTTTCTTTGATCTTTTGTGCATAACTTCAATTACAGCCAAGCAGCCTTTACTGGGGGCTTTCGCTTTGATTTTCCTTTCGGTTTTCACATTAATACAGCAAAAAATGTATCCATGTGGTATCAATTTCAGCATTATTTACTATAACTAATCCCAAGTGTGCAATACTTCTAGCTTATGACCACTATAGATTGAAGGCAGATGTCTGCTGTAACCACAAAGCTGGCATTCATCTCATAGCAACATGTTTAATCTGTGCTGTATGTTTACTTCTTGGTATGCTGGTTCTCTTCTGTTGTAGTTCAAATAGAGAGGCATCCATCTTGCACCCTTCGGACACATAGAAAATGGGAACTGGTAGTGTTCATCAGTGTTGATCATGCATGAGCAGAGAGCACAAGGAGGTCTGACTGTCCAGAAGATACTTGAGGTTGCAAATCAACAGGACATCATGGACAAACCCATGATACTGAACTGGGGAAGAGAGCCGACAAGTTTAACTTCAGAACCAGTTGAGCTTTTCCATTGCAACACTTGCAAAACAAGAGTTCCAACCCATCCCTCTAGTGTTTAAATTGAGAAGTGGGTGTACACATCTTTGTTTGAAATAAATAGGTACTGAGTAACAGTTGTGTTTTTTTTTTTTTGTCTCTACTACTATTTGACATCTGACCATGCATGAGATGGTTTTGTGCTATGGTCTTCACCCAGAGATTAGCTCTATGCAGTGTTGGATGCTTGGAAGCTGATTGTGTTGTTTTGTGAAAAATGGGGGGAGGGGGACCCCCCGAAAAAGATATCAGGACTAACCAAAGAGGGGTCTATTTAATGATATCTAATAGAAGAATAAGTGGTAAAATAAATAAGAATAGAACAACTTGTGATAAGTGAGTGAGTAGCAACAAACCAAAGGGTAAAGATACAGCACAGTTCTCAGATAACAATGAGCAAAACCTAAGATATTAAATGAACAAAAGAAAAACATCTATAGAAGTTGTTGACACAGAAGGAATTATTCAGAATTATTTTAAGTTGGACACAGAAGTAAGGAGAAAAAGGATTAGAGAAAAATACTCTGGGAGCAAATATTAAGAAAATACATTTTGAGGGAAGTTACTGTTATCTGCTGACATTGATGAATATGACTGTTGTCCTGGAAGACATCCTTTAGCATCATTAAGATAGAGAAGAGAAATTGTGGTGGGGTGGTAGGAAGCTTTTCCACCGGTACTACTGCTGCTTTGTATTGTTAATATCAGCCATTTACTACCATAAAATTTCTTTTCATATTGGCACATTAGTTTTTCCTGAATATTAAAAGCTGCCATTCATGGTGTCAAAAGCTGAAAGACTCTGAAAAGATGTCTTCCTTCAAAGTGAACTAAGGAGCTTACAATACAAAAGCAACAACAACAACAAAATCTAAGTTTAGGAAGGTTAGCTAAGGTTCTTCATGTTCTCTTAGGCATGACAAAAACAACTTCTGGAAAAATATTGAAGTAGGGAAGGATAAGTCTTTCTACATACTGGGAAGTGGAAAGGTTTATTGGTACTAGAGAGCTTATGGTAAATGGAGTTAGGAGGTTCTAGATAGTTCATGGAAGGAGTAAGAAGATGGGAAGAAGAGCAGAGTTCTTCACCTGTAGGGACTATGTAAGAAGATTCAGGGTAAAATGGACAACTAGAGCAAAAAGCTCATGTAGCAATAGGTTTGGATGACACTTCCCTTATTTTGCAGTAAAGCTGGCTTCGGAGGTGATCTTCTTCAAGAGCAGAGATAAAAATTAGAGTCAGCAGTAAATGGAAAAATCCTATGTCTTTAGGACTGTGGTCCACCATCTCAATTGGTGGGGACACCCCCGGGGTGTTCACTCCTATTAATAAAACCCGAACCATTGGAATGGGGAGGAAAGCAGAGACTTGCATAAAGCCATGCAACTGCTACATCCCATCCAAAAATTAAGGGAGAAAACACACAGTGGTGAGTGCACAGTAGAGAGTGGGACAGCTCTACTCCAGGAAAAAATGAATGAAAAGACAGCAGAATAAATTCTCTCCAAGGAATGGACAAATATGTTAAGAAAGAAAATATTTTATCATTTCTTCTAGGAAATGGGAAGACAATATTGAAGTGGAAACAAAACCAATTTTGAAAAACCATTTCAAATGCCAAATTTCAGTCATCTTTGTGTTTTGTGTATGGTCTCTATGTAAACTTCACACTGACTTTAAGATTGCTAAGAAGTGTGGTCAACTGGCAGAGTATGCATAATTCTTATAAAATGTATTTGTATTTTGAAACTATTGTCATCATCTTAACTTGGCAATAGTTGTAGTTTCCCTTTTTCTCACACTACTTTTGAAGGTGTGGAACAAAGGAGGGGAACCATAGTGCTGAGTTGTTTGTTTCATTTCCACAGCTAAGACATGCCTTGGACATTTGAAGTGACAGGCAGATTGGTAGCAGATGGGCATTTTATTGTTTTGGTGTTTTCTTTAGTAACTTTATTCCCAGTTTTGTAATGGATTTGTAATCTTTTGTTTGGTAGAACAAATATGATGTTTTCGTTATTGACATGGATAGGATGAGCTATCCAGAAATATGTATCCAAACAAGCAGTGAATACCAGAAGTTCACCTCACCTATGTGTGGGAGTGTGAAAGTGTGTTACTCAGCTGTAAGGATCAATTTCTGAGCTGATAACAGGAAGAATTAGCATGCAAAAATAAACTTATTTGCTAGGTAGTAACAGGCAAGAAGCAGATGGTTGGAGAAATGCCTTATTACAGAAGGGTAACGAGTGAGTAGTCATTACTAATGCCATTATCAAAATAAAAGTTAAACCAAGTCAAATTTTCTCCGTTCACGTCCTTGAATGAAGGAAGGCTACGTGGTCCAGCACCCAGAAAAACAAAACACCTGTTGTATTTGGTACAGCTATAATTATACTGCTGTTTTTTGCATTAGCATAGTTTGCTCTTTATTTAATGTCTAAGCACTGCTGACTTTTTTGAGAGTGGTATAACAACATCAACTGTCACAAATTAGAACAGTAATTACTTTCAAAGGGATTCTTAGGCCTCATTTTGAGATGTGCTGAATGTTATATAGTCACTAGGGGGATGTAGTAGTTCCGAATAGAGTTAGGGTTCATCTTGAATGAGGTTTTATCACAATATTAAAATGCTCCTTCATCAATAGCCATTTCTGATCTTTCAAGTACAGTGTTGTACCTCCTGTAATTATTTATGTAAGTTTAAAATGCTCTCTCTGAGGCATTTCTTTTGCAAGCTCAGCTGGGGTTTTGCCTGACTGGTTTCAGGATAGTTTTAAGCAATAGCTATTTCAGAGATAGTCTCACATATGGTCCAAATTCTGGGAAATGTTTACTCCTTTAACTTTTTTTTAAATGAAAAGAATCTGAAGATTGTTGTCTCAAACAGCCTTTAACAGCAATGCTAACTGCATCCAGTAAGGGGAAGCCACTCCTCAGCCAGATGGACAGCACTGACCAAGAGATTGTCTTGTCTGTAACCAAAGGCAGATCTGTGAGACTGCTGAAGGTGTGGGCATGAAAGACCACAGATTAGTTTTGTAAGAGTTACGCTTTCAAGACAGACAATATATCTTCTTGAGAAAATGTATGGTATCAGTAAAGTACAGTATCAGTCATAGGTGGATTTTTAGACATGTTTTAGTGTTCTCCAGATTGTACAAGTTTCTTGTACCCATTACTTGATTTTATATAATGCACTATTCCCTTTCAGACAAGAGCTGAATTTAACCTGCAATATCAAAATCCATTTATAAACTGTCTACAGGCTGAGCTGTTTTTCATTCTAATGCACAAAAAAGAGGGGTTACTATGAAATAATAATGTAATGTAATAATGATGTGAGATACCTACCAAGAAAACGGAAAAAAACCATCTTGAGTTTGACATATTTGGCAGAGAATAAGAGAAAAGCCTCCTGGTCTGGAAGCTACAGAAATGTGTGAACTTGTGTCCGGGGAAAGCACTTAAGACTTACAACTGTGTTCATAAATCACCCGTATCAATTGTCAGCTAAGAAGTAATTCTGTAGATCATTTCTCACTCCTGTAACTCAAGACAAGTACCTAAGAAACTTAGAGGAAAACATGGAAGTTAATTCAAATATCTGAACAAGTCTGTCTCTATTTGCGGATGTCAATTCTGGGGTTCATATTCAATTAAAAGGTTGTGTTCTGTTCTTCTTGCTTGAAGGTACCTGTTCATACCAGCTCTGAAGAAGCCTGCACCAGAATCTGCCAATCATTAGTCCCAAACTTCAAAGTGATGCTTACTCCTATCAGTTTACCTAAGCAGATATATAAATTGTCTGGAATTTACTGAGGATTCTTAGCGTTAGATGGATCGGCTACTGGAAGAGATTAATGGCACTTTCTGCTTTCCAGAGATGTATATTCCAGGACAGAGGGCGCATATAAAAATATTTACCATGCTGAACTTCTGTAAAATTCACACTTTTTCTCTGAAACGTAAGTAAGCAAGAAGTGTGTCATGATTTTGGTAGTATTAACAACCCATGATGGAGACAAGTGTTTTTAAAAATGATGCTACAGCAGACAACAAGCAAAGAGAGTTCATTTGTGCAGAACACAGATAATTAATTACACTCCAGTTTCAGCTACAGTGTGGTTGTAATTGGATGTTTTTTCCCTCTCCTACAGATCACAAATACTTAGTGTATAACATGGCTTTATTTGTTCTCCAGTATTAGATTCTTTGTTTCAATATTAACCCCGTGTTGTCTTCAGCTTTCAGGTCTATCCTCTAGCCTTCCACCAGTATTACCAAGTTTCTTCTCTTTTGTCACTTTTCAGTTTTAAATCATATGTGGAAAATAATCTAAGGATTTTAAAAATGTGTATTACATGCACGCATCACTTATTTTGTCGTAGAGGTATAAATCAGTGCCTTGGTGATATTTCTTTAATGTGAAGAAGTAAAATTTATCTTGGATTGCACATGCGTCTACACCCAATCTTGCATAAAGTTGAAACATTGCATATGGAAAAGCAGCGAAGGAAAATGGAGAAAGGTCTGCATTACAACACAGGCATATAAAATATTGATTTGGTCTTGATTGAAGGCCTCAAATAATTCTTGGCTTGTGTGACTTTGCCTAGGCTATTTTACTAAATAGTTCTGAAGATTTTAGTTTCTAGATTCCCCATTGATAGATGCTGTAAGAGTCTATGTCAAAGGACTAGAGATTCTTCCAGGGTTCAGTCTCCTTCCTAACATTTCATCTAAGAGAAGCCCTAAAAGCAAAGGCTTTAAACATGCCAGGGGAGGTTTAGGCTGGATATTAGGAAAAATGTCGTCCTCAAAAAGGCTGTCAAGCACTGGAACAGGCTGCCCAGGGCAGCAGTGGAGTGCCTATGCCTGGAGGGATTTAAAAGTCATGTAGATGTGGTGCTGAGGGACATAATTTAATAGTGTCTTGGCAGGGCTGGCTTAACAGTTGGACTTGTTCATCTTAAAGGTCTTTTCCAAACTAAATGTTTCTATGGTTCTATAAACAGATTTTTTTTTTATTTAGAGGTTTTATCCTTGTATAAATATTTTATTAATATAATATTACTCTCTGAAATTGACAGGAAAAATCCTTGTGAGCTCAATGAGAGCTGACTTGGAGTTTGACTTCGGTTTAGGCACCCCAAGTACATTTTTGTTGCATTGGTTTTCAAATACTGACAGTTTGAAAAACTAATGTCCCTGTGTGATAGAGTAATGGTTTATTTTATTCTTTCTGTCTTAAGCTAATGACATGGTTAGTGCTTAGGCTGTCTACTATTCTAGGTTTTTGCCATGGAGTAAGCAACTTAGACCATGTCAAATAATTTCATAAGTAGACATTCTGCTGCACTTTGAAGGATAATTGGCTCAGAAAAACAAAACAAAATAACATTAAGGATTTTGCACTCTTGTTCTCTGCGAAGAATACTACAGGTTTCTGTTTTTAACGAAAATTCTCTGTTGTTTCTTCCTTTTCTCAAAACTTTAGAATGAAATGCCAAACCTCATGCACAGGTTTATGATGGTCAACAGTAAATCAGTCACCTCCACACTACCCACACTTCAGCATTGTTGACACCCTGTTTTTCTCATCTGTCTAATGCTATTTTGTGACAGGCCCTGAAGGGAGTATAACAACTCAGTAATTAAGACACCTGGATAAAACTGAGTAGTTTACGACACCTACTGAATCACAGTAACGTAACAGTTTTTTCTGTACTTAAACTTTTACGATGAAAAAACCTCAGTAACAACATAATAATGAGGAAAACCAGTATCAAATATCCAGTAAGAATCCTTTCATAAATGGGAACATAAGAGGAACACAAGAAATACTGTGATTTTGGGCCAATGACCCTTCACATCTTTGAATTCCTGGTCAATCAAGTGAGAAAAGATTCCTTTTTCTGATGTTCTTTCCTCTTTCCCAGCTGGCTCCATACCAGATCTTCTAATGTATATAAGCCTCTGTCATGTGTTCTCAGTAAATCCTCTCTCAGAAGAGGTTTTGGTCAACTGTGAAACAAAACTGAAACTTCAGGTAACATGATGTTATATAGTTGCCTTTGAGAGACCAACATCTGCCCTGCGGATCTGACCAACAGTTACGCTGTCATCTGGTTGGTTAAGTTTGTAGAAGATAAGGCACCTAAGTAGCTGGGTACCCAGGCCCTCCTGGCCTTTGCCATGGCTGATATGGAAACTGATGACGCTGATAATGATGTCCTTCCCTTGATGGAATAACAGATCTTTCTTTATGTCCTCCTAAGATCATTAAGAGCAACATGGGAATGTGACTTTTGTTTACAATGTGGCAATTTGTTGCTCATCCTCCCTTATCTTCAGTCAGTCTTCACCATCCGTTTACGTGACTGAACAACAGAAACAACCCATGTGTGTACAAGCCAAGGTGCAAGCCCGTGTTTATGAATGTGATTTTATTCTCTATCGAGTATACTCTTTTTATTTCTTGTGTGCCTATTTCTTTGCTCAGCTTCTCCACAACCCTCAGGAATGATAGCTCCAGTAATGGCCCAGTGTTGTCCACTTTGGGTTTTGGGGACCTAGACTACAGAGGAAGTCACTTTTTTACTCTTTTCACTCCCAGATCACACCAATTAACATCCTTACGATGACGATGTACTAATACTAGCATTCATATATTTTTGCTTTACTTTTCCTCTCAGCCAACTTTACTTTTCTTCTCATTTCATCCCTAGTTTGCTGCTCTTGATAGAAGTCAGTTGAAAAAAGAAATCACATTTTCTTCTATTTCCTTCAAACATAAGTTGAAAATAGGTTTGCTCTGCATTCCTTTTATGTAAGCATTGCAATACAGATTATGTCAAAAATGTATATGAAGCTTCCTATGCACTGACTATTTTTTCTTGTATTATGAAATGTCTCACTTTTTTGAAGAAAAAGAATATGCATGTGGAAGGGATTTTGAAAGCTGTCCTTTCCTGACTCATATCTTCTATACTTCTATTTTTATTGCATTTAAAATGGTCTAACTTGATTTTGGACAAAACCTACCCCGACTTCATCAAACATACTTGACTTCAGAAAAACCTGTTAACTAAAAAAACACCCCTGTATCATATTTCTCTGATGAAGAATCTGTTATGGTACAAAACCAGAATTTTAAAGTGCCCTTAATTTCACTTGCTTTCTGAATCAACTTTGAAAACCTGAAGACAACATGTATTTCAACAGCCAAAATATTTTCTCTTTGTCTACACGTACACTGCTTTGCTGCTGTGCCTGAGCTACTGCCCTTTATAAGAGTTTCAGCAAAATTCTGCTGAGGCTTAGTGTTGGGAAAGATGAAACATGTATGATATATATAAAAATTTGAGACTCCATCTAGTAACCAGACTGTAGCTGAGCTTGTCTAATCAAAACAAAAGCAGTTCCCTTATGGAACAAGTTTTGAGTTCTTGTTTATGACATTCAACAAAGACCAACTTTGGATGTGTGTTATGAAATCCCAATACATAAAGATGCTTCCTGACGCTGAAAAGAACTGCAGGTTTGCCTAAGAAAGCAGTACATGAACTGCCTTGTTGCTTGAAAAAACAATTACTCAAACATGAAAAATAAGCACTTACAGTCTAATTTTTTTTTTGTTGATGTTTTGGGGTTGTTTTGGTGGATTTTTTTTTTTTTTAAGAAAAATATTTAAGAGGTAGTGTCTGGATGCTGCAAACAATTCTTGGATGTGTTGTTATTTAGAATATAATTCCAATACGACTTCCCTAAAAGTATTTTCCATTTTCTGACCTTCTCTGAATTTCACTTCTATTTATCTTTTAGAATTCAGCTGGTATGATTCTACCACTGTCACAACTTTCCACCCAATCGTCCTTTGCAACTGCTTCATAGCTTGTTGGTTTCCTAGCAAAGTTTACAAATAACTCTCAATCCATATCAGAAGTTAGCATCTGTTTCCTTTTCTGGAGAGAATAAACTGATGGAAAATTGCTTTTGTTTTGTGTACATATTTTGGAAGGTTTTTTTTTTAGTTTAGCAGTGAATGGAAAATGCAGCCCCATTAATTAACTTTTTGCATAATTCACATCTATGCATGTAATTATCTAGGGCTCACTGATTTAAAAAGCTGCCTTTAGGTTTTTTTCTGTCACGATCTTTCCACTCGTGAGTGTAAATTGCCACCCTGAACTGGCTTCTATCTGGCCTTAAAAAAAAAGAAAATGCCTACTGCAGACAAAACACCTTTGATTTCAGTGGCATGCTTTGTTGTGCTCTCCAAATGGCTGTTCTTGAGGTTTCTCTATTGATTACTGAAAAATTAAAGGCATCTTTTGCTGTGCTGTGAAAAAAATCAGGCAGAGGAATGACAGATGAGTTCCCTGCCTTTCTGAAGTCACTTCATGCCCCTTTACTGGCAGTTTCACGGCAGGCCACCAGTAATAAAATATGGTAGACATTAATTCCTTGCCTTTCTACAACAAATATGTTGTCCCAACTTGCATTTCCCGTGACTCATAAAAATGCATCGATCCAGACTGTCCTGATGCTTCTAAAATACATTTTAATTGGGGTTTTATGCCACAGATCGTATCTTCAAAGTCAGAATGATGTTAGGTGTCTGTACCCTACCAAAACACTTACACTCTTCATTGTAGATGTAACCAAGACCTGTGGAAGTGTCTTTATTAACTTTTCTTTCCTCAGAAAATGTTTCCTTGAGGAATGCAAAGCTACTAACTTGCATTCGCCACTTTCTCAGCTACTGCCTACTCTTCACGATTTACTTTCCTTCTATTTCTTTGCTTCATCAGACTTTCCTCAAGGCAGAACTTGATTAAAATAAGCTGCGATGCCAGCTGAGGTGCGCACACCCTTCAGTTTCGACCCGTCCCGAGAGGCTTGGTCCCCTCTGCTCGGACACGGCACTCCCGGACACAAGCCCCGCTCTGGGCTGACTGGGGGCCTTTAGCCGAGGGAGCCCACGCTCTCAGGCTCCCCCTTAATCCCCATCCTCGAGGGGAAGGCAGGCTGAACCAGCGATCGCCCTCCCTGCACCGGCCCCGAGGCAGCCGTACATCCTGGACCCCGCGCTGGGCTCCCTGCGCCTCCCGCTCCGCGCCTCAGCCCCGGCC
>NW_010400192.1:0-5831 GCF_000710305.1 Buceros rhinoceros silvestris
ATTTAATATATTATACTGTATAAATATAAATAACAAAGTATCACCCCTGTGTTACTAGCAAATGTATTTGACACCATTATTGTATTTACCATTAAAAAGATGCTGAAACGAGTTCAAAGATTTATTTATTCAAGGTACAAGTAATTCAGATTCACTGTTTCTCCCCTGCCCACAGCCTTCCTGCTAGACACTCCAGCTGCCAAAGTTTACAAACCAAGTTCTGCTTCAAAAAAACTACCTTTCACCTTCAGTAGCTATGCTGCTTTGTCATCCCTATCCTTTCAGGATTTGAAATTACATAAAGCTACATAAAGCTCAGATGATACCAGAGTGAATTAAGTTGACTTGGACTTTTTCTCAACACTGTCACTGTTTAAAAGCCTTTAATTTGAATTAGGAGACCAGGATGACAAACTGCCAGTTGAGTTTCCAAGTAAACAAAAATCATTTTTTATGTGTATATTACTAATTTTCCAATTGCCACACAACTTCCATCTCTTGCCCCCTCCCACCAAAATATGAAGGTGGCTTGCATTAAGTTTATCTGGATTCCTCCTCTTTCACTACGATCAAAGACTCCCATCAGGAGAAGACTACGATCATACCTGTGTCACACTACAACCCCATCTTTTGGTACCTGCTTCCTCCATTCCCAAAACAGCAACTGAAGCAATCATACAGCTCACCAGCTGCACACATGGGAGGATGAACTGTACACGTGCCCTTGCGTGATAACAACCCCCCTCCTGCCCCCACTTTAAAAGAGATACCTGTGTCTGCTGGAACAGGTATTTGGGTATACTTCTACAAGAGGGTGACCTGCCCCAACTCAGCCCAGAGATTACAGTCATGGTGCTACCTTCTTATCTGCCCAGGTAACAATCACCCCTCTGTGCTACACCATGCAACATTCTCATTGCAATTACAGTTCAGACTAAAATTGACACTGGATGCAGTAGCTACACCAGCAGAGCACCCACACCACAGCCAGCACACGTGACCTGCACAGTACTTCATGGACATGCAGTACAAGCTCCCTAAGCAGCCACTAGGAAATTCAGCCATAGATGCCTAGGTAGGAAGGCCCCCACCATGAAAAAACAAAAGAAAACTTTTCAGCCAAGTTACTGACTTTGCTACAACCGTTTTCTGTGTACCAGACAGCTTCCAACACAACATACACGAGTATCAATTTAACATAAAAACAACCTCACATACAAAGTCATAAGTTGAACACCCAGGTGGATCAGGTTATTCAATTCACAGACTGTTTTCAATAGTCTAGGGAGCCTGAGGAGTAACCAAGTTTGAAGGTGACTGCAGACACAGTAAACTGAACACACATGATAAATGCATCACTTCCCAGAAGGGCCAGACCTGCTGAATACAAATAAACCGACAGCGCTGCATACAAGCACTGAGTCATGTGGCCGAGCAGAGAGCTCTCTCTCCTCACTGAGGAGTAGGGTGCCTCACCCCCCGAGAAATAAAACTTTATCACTATTATCTGCAACTGCACTAGTTCACCACTGAACTCCCAGGATGACTGACACATTTCAAATGGTTGTCACTATAATTCTTCTCCTGTCACAGCTGTGTTTGTTATCTTCTAGCCATCCGGGAAAACCCTGACACATTTAACTTGGAAACTGTGCTAGACATAACTTCTGCAACTAGAGCACCGTGCTCATTTCTAGGTCTTCACTAGAAAGCTTCTCTCTGAAATCAATACACAGTCTTGCACACAAATACAACATGGACAAAGAATGAGTAGATACAATGATGGACGCACAAGAAATTTCAGAACAAAACTCAATTTTCTAAGGCTTTTCGACACCAATATGGTTGTTTTATAGCTTTATCTATATGAACATTTTTTGGGGACAATCGTATTAGTGAGACACTGCATCCAGAAGCAGCATTCAGCTTCGTCAATGCCCACATTCTGAACATTAACCACGTTCACAAAGGTATCCATTCTCTCTCAGGAAAAGAAAGCTTAAAAATAAAACTGTAACCGAAATTACATCTGCTATACTAACAAAAAAGGTTCCACCACTTACGTTTATAACACAAGCATCTTTAACTCTACCATCTGGAGTAACAAAACATCCTATGGGAAATCCAGGATTACAATATTTTTGTCCATCTTCCACATCATAGCACCACGTTACAGGCATGTTATCGATAATCCTAGACAGAAATCAAAGAAATGTCCTCAGAAAGGGATGCATCTTATTTCACACTGACATTTAACATCCATGTAGTGCACAGAGTTTTCACCAGCGCCCACAAGATGCACCGTAGAGGATGACTACCACAGAGAAGGAAAAAAGCAACTACTGAGAGCATAGACAACAATATAAAAAGGGAGTAAAGAAACCCTCACCCTCAAGCACACATCTCATCTTACCAGTGATGCTGATAATTCAGCTGCATTCCTTTCTTCAAAAAAGCCAGTTTGCTTTTATCAGCACTGTTTCCTGGGTCATATGTTCTTGTACAAACCTTCTTGCATGTTTCTTTCTTTTTAAAAGTGAACTGTTAAAAAAAAAAAAACAACACACAAAAAGAGTCATTTCAGTTTTGCTTCAAAAATCTTCTGAGACTTTTTTTCAGGTAAAGCTGCCTCTTTTGATATACTTCACTTCCTTAGTATAAAAGTTTGTAAAGCCAGAATTTCCCATACACAGCTTTAACTTAAATGTCAACATTTATGTATATCCAGCACCAGGAAGCCCTTTTCACATGGCTAAAAATCTCTTCAATAGCCCAGACAAACTACCTCCAGATAAACCCCGAGGACAGAAATTTGGTAATTAATAGAAAAGCTATTGCTTTTTCCTTTCACCAGTCAGTTCTATTTTGGTAATTCCATCATCTGCTAAACCAGACTTCTAACTACACCCTTTTGGAACGTTTCCTGTGAATTTTAGCTGTGTTTCCCCATGACGACTCAGTAATTAGACAAGGCTGCCAAAAATGCAACAAGTTGCACAACATCTAAGCTCCATGTGCAGACACCACCCAACACAAACGTGCTCACATTTGTCTAAGAAACTGTTCTAAACCAGTTCAGGTGCACCTGTTCCGTAGCTATACATACTTAACATCAGAGAAACTTCTGAACAATAGCAGCATTTTCTAAATACTCTGCAGCCGATTCAAACAAGTAATTGCTACAATAGCCTATTCAATGGGTATCCAGTCCAAATGACCCATCGTCCAATGTATTTAAAAGCTTCTCGCGGCCAGCAGGCATAAGACTTAAAATTACATTAGTTCAAAGAGTCAAAGATAAAGCGATTTCTAGAAGCAGTACGCACAAAGGAGGAGGCATCACCTCCTTGACATGGTGAAAAGATGTGACTAGGTCCCTAATGACTGAGCAATAACAGACTCAGAAACTCCACTGCCTTTTTCTCACAGGGATTTGGATTATCTAGCAACCCTCACACACAAACATAGCCCAGTTTTCAGTTTCACCAGCCAATCCCAGACTGGAAACTGCAACTGAACAGCATACAGCTTTCCAAGCATTAAAAGCCAGCATTTGATCTTTACTACTAATAATTTTCCCAAGTTGATTATACAGTTTTTTAGAGGCACTACATTTGGTCATTGCTAGTGCAGACAGAAAACTATTATACACTTCGTCTACAAAATACCTCATACATTTACTTTACAGATTACTCCAAGTGATCTGCATCAACAACGAAAAAATCAGTTTCGGGCAACAGATGTTCAGTGTGTACAAGCAGGGAAAAGAGATCCCCAACTTGACTTCCCCTTCCCACTCTGGAAGTGTCCCATTAGTACAATCAAGAACACGAAACAATTCTCGAACCACCAGTTTACAGCCTCCAATATTACATTTAAAAACCTAACTGTTTCAGATCACCTAACACGCTGTACACCCAGCTGTTAAAGAACTGCTTAAGATACAGTTTCTGGACTTCTCCGTCACAGAGGAACAGGAAACTGGCTCAGCTTCCAAACTTTAATTAGCCACCCTAACACGCCTTTGGGGCGAGAGGTGGGTGGGGGTTTGTTTTTATTACATAAACCCTATAAAGCTTATATTTAAAAAAAAATCACAATCATCAAATCTTCACCTACATCTCTGGATTACAGCCATCACAATGACAACAATCCAATTTAAAAGCGATCAATTGAAGAGATAAGATAACCTTATATGGAGATGATGCTATTCTCTCCCCAAACAGCACTTGCCCAAGATTTTCTGATGGTCTTTTCTCTTCTGTATCTTGACAGAAGTCAAAACTGGAAAAGAAGTGGGAAACATTACTTTTAATTTTTAACTGATACATAACTGTAAATATGAGCCTGAAACAATTTCTAAAGTTATGTCTTTAACATGTCCGTTTGTAATATCTACATCTTTCGGCAGGTCAATCACTGTTAGTAAAAATTTGAGTGCCTCTGAAGAAACTGGGCATAATTATATAGAAATATTTCTATTTTGATATGAATTTCAGGCAAGATCCATGAGAGCTGAAGTAGCTTTAACAAAATGCACAACACTTAGTCCCAGCACCTTTTTCAAATGGCGATTTAAACAAACAATTTCATGTTTTGTATCAGGAAAAGAGGAACTATGCTATGGACTGTCCGTTTCTCTTGCAAAGAAGTTTCAGAAAAACAACTACACCCCATTCTTAAAGGAGTCTTTACAAATAGCATTTAAGGTGAAACATGTTCCAAAGAAGGGAAGGACTTTCAATGTTAACATGCCACACTGCCAATCCCCATTCACCAATTTTTTTCAACTACATACAGTCTGAAACAGGAGAATATGGGAGAGAAAACGTAACTGTTCCGGATCTTTGTTATTTAAGCACAGCTAGCATTAGGTTATGGAGGAAAAAAAAAAAAGAAACCACACTTAACTTTGGTGAGTACTTTTCCACAACAAGTAGTCCTAAATTCATTGGCTTCCATAAGGCTTAATGCAAATAGACACTTTGTGAGCTTTCTGAGCTAGAGCCTGGTCTTGCCACTACTGTAGCAGTGCACAGGGTAAGACTTACAAAACGTGCATGTTCCTCTTTCCTGCGTGCCTAACAGCAAGACTGCAAATCATTGAGTGTATCATTGCTCCGCAGGCCCACAAATATCTGCAGGTAACAGTTTTCATAGGTAAGAATCAAAACATAAAAAAAAACCACCACCAAGAATTAGATGCAGAGCTTTGGTGGAAAAAGGAAAAACGACGACTCTTCTTCCAGTTTCTTTTATCTGCCATTAACAAGGAACACAAAGCACCTGTCTCCCTAAACCTGACTAACAGGAAGAACTTTCAAACATATCAAACAGTCAACAGTAAATCTAGTACTCAGCTCAAAAAAATGCACCCACTAGAACCCCGGCAGCCTTGTCTTTCACACTAACAGAGGAGGGTCAGGCGGTACAGGTGTGGCCTCCTTTCCACCCTCATGTACTTCATTCCTGCCACCGAGCAGTGCATTTACCCTTCCACCCCTGGATCCAAAATACTGCTTACAACAGACACACACGCTCTATCAGCAGCTGCACCGCCGCACGGGGCACAGAAAACAGGCTTCCCAAACGCTTCTGGAGCCCTGCGGGGAGGTACTTACGCATCATACTCGTATGGCAGAACCGATTCCACCGAGTCCAGTCTGTTCACGAAGAGCTCGATCAGCGACTGAAACAGGGAAGGGCAGGAGGATAAGTATGAAAACACAGACTCACGAAACGCAGGGCTGGCTGGCAGCGGCTGTTCGTTACAAGTTTCGAGCTCGCCATCCCACGGCGGAGTTACCACAGCCCGTGACAGGCCCCGGCCG